>NW_027260857.1:0-108233 GCF_045791955.1 Oncorhynchus clarkii lewisi
TCGTTGGTATAATGTAAATTTTGTCGGAAGTGGGTTTTATACACTTCTGGGAATGATGTAATGTCCGATGTAATGTCTGCGCTCACTTGGGCGTGGCCAACTGACTTGGTTAAGACTTCATATGAAAAACAATTCTCTCATTTAGAAGGCTGACTTCACATTACATCTTCTCACAAATAGTTTCATATTTAATCATATACGTAACCCCACATTTGGATGTGACCCTGACAACTGGGAAATGTATACATTCAGAGATACTGTTATGTTGTTATACTGTCGTTCATGAGTATAACAACAACGCTGTAGAGCGGACCCACTGTAACCTGATCCTTCTGATTCTCATCTCTACCTCCATCTCTCTCTTCTCAACTCTACCTCCATCTCTCCCCATCTCTCTCTTCTCAACTCTACCTCCATCTCTCTCCATCTCTCTCTTCTCAACTCTACCTCCATCTCTCTCTTCTCAACTCTACCTCCATCTCTCCCCATCTCTCTCTTCTCAACACTACCTCCATCTCTCTCCTTCTCTCTCTTCTCAACTCTACCTCCATCTCTGTCTTCTCAACTCTACCTCCATCTCTCTCCATCTCTCTCTTCTCAACTCTACCTCCATCTCTCTCCATCTCTCTATTCTCAACTCTACCTCCATCTCTCTCTTCTCAACTCTACCTCCATCTCTCTCAACTCAACTCTACCTCCATCTCTTACCTTCTCAACTCTACCTCCATCTCTTACCTTCTCAACTCTACCTCCATCTCTTACCTTCTCAACTCTCCACCTACCTCCAGGTGTTGTCTGAATCAGTTTAATATCACACTGTCTGGTAACTAATGATCACAGTTGCTGGATCATTTTAATGGGTAGCGATCTATCACACTGTCCGGATCAGTTTAATGGGTAGCGATCTATCACACTGTCTGTGGATCATCTATCATATAAACAGGAGCATGTGATATGTTTGTTAGGTTTTTTGAAATATGTATTATGTAAGAATTGCTTGTCATAAATGATATATCTGAAAAGGAATGTTTACACAATTCTAGGCCTTGTCCTCTCTGAGCCTGGGCAGGCTCACTGGCTGTGTAGGGCAGGCCTGTCTTAATCAGGCC
This sequence comes from Oncorhynchus clarkii lewisi, assembly GCF_045791955.1. Classification (NCBI taxonomy): domain Eukaryota; kingdom Metazoa; phylum Chordata; class Actinopteri; order Salmoniformes; family Salmonidae; genus Oncorhynchus; species Oncorhynchus clarkii. Next base: position 1,110 of record NW_027260857.1, read on the forward strand.
CGCAGAGAGCAAGAAGGAGAATTTACTGTGTTATGTGCCCTCCTCAATAAAAATGAATAAAGGAACTCAGTCAACCGTGAACTAATTGGGAAGCCACAGGTCCAAGAGGCTAAGCCTAAAGGACAAATTGGAACGTTAGCCAGTAATTCGTTTCAAATGAACTCTTCGTTGTCAATGGGTTCTGCCAGGCCTGCTACTTCACTAACATTTACTTATGCTCTCTCCCACTTCTTCTCTCTCTCTATCTTCCTCGCTCCCGTCTCTCTCTCAGCTCTCCTGCTGCTGTATGACGTGACCAACAGAACATCTTTTGACAACATCAAGGTAGGACTCTCCATTTATCTTATTTTCTCTTCCCCCCTCTTTTTTTGGTTCTAATAAGCCCTGAAAATAGCCTGTAATAAGCTGACATAAGAGTGCTTTCATGGAACCTATTTGGCTAATTATTGTGTTAGAAGCTTTCTAAGTGACTTGGAGGTCTGTTTGATAATGGAGAAAATATGTCTGTCTCTCAAGTGTCATTTTGTAACAAAGCCATAACAGTGTAATGATATATAATTATATTGCGCGTGTGAGGGATGTAAGATCCTGTCATTTCTTTATCTGCTGCTGCTGCACCTGTCAGCAATAGGGAGGGAGGGAGAGGGGGAGAGATTGTACCCCTGTGTGTGTGATTGACAGTGTAGATTTAGCCCTTGGGGGTGCTGTTAGTCCCGGCTGTCTGTGTGACTCTGTCTCCCTATAGGCTGCCTCAAGGACCATTCCTCTGTCTGTCTTTCTGTCCGTCCGTCTCCCAGCCTGCCTATCTCTCGCTCTCCTCATCACCAGAGCTCTCAGGGGAGCCTCTAACAGTGATGATGGCCACTGAATGGATGTGACTCACAGAGCGTGTTTCTGTCACTCTGTGGTGTTGCCTCAGACCTGTGATTAGTGATTCTACGAGATGGAAACGTCAGGTGTTGTTCTGTCTACTCACCACATACCTTGTGCTATTCATTTCAAGTTTGATGTTTTTTTCTAACGTCAAAGGTTTTTAGGAAGGAAGCCTTTGCAATTTTCTGAAAAGATATGGTAAAGTTTTACACCAAAGCATCAACACTTGTGGCAATCATTGGTACATTGATTTGTATTCATTGTTTCCCTTACACCTCATGCCCATGAACTGGACCTGCTGCCTACCAGACCTGGGTTCAAATACTATTTGAAATAATAGTATTAATAAGATGTGTTTGATTGAGCTTGTCTGTTGCAATGGAACCAAAAGACATGTAAACCCCGCCCACCTGGTACTCCAGACAGGCAAAGGCAAACGCTCAAAGTATTTGAAAGATTTGAAATAGTATTTGAACCCAGGTATGCTGCGTACACTACATTACAGTACAAAGCCTAACTTGAGATGTGCACACTTAACTTAACCCCTTAGAGTTGATTGACGCACTGTTGCATCAATTGCATAACAAAACAATCCCCATCAAAATATGTCAGTTTTAAGCTAGAGATATCAGGTTTTTTTGCATTGGATGTGTCTCAATCTGAGGTGAATGGTGGCAGAGCTAGAGTGGTGTTTGTCAGACCATGAGACATCCCAATAATCAGTCTTCTCACGTAAATGTCTGTAGCGTCCGACCGGTTTGACCTACAAACTAGGACCCCTCTATGGAAAGATGAGACTCATGAACATGTTGTGTTCTCCGATTTGCTCTATGACCCCCATAAGTGTCAGGAGTCTCGTCTGAAGTCGATATCGTCTGAAGTCCATGTGCCAACTTCTGTTTGCCAACTTCTGTTTGGCCCTCAACCATTTGGGCTACAAACTAATGGGACCCCACAAGTGTCACGGGACTCGTCTGAAGGTAACCGGTACCAGGTTTTTCTTAAACAATGGAACTATGAAGGTAGATTTGTGCCTACCCCAAAAAAGGGGGTTAAATATGTGTAAAAAAAATCTATAAAATGAAATATTTCCTGAGATTTGTTATATCTCGTAGATATAGGACATACACTTCAATCCTTTTTGCCGTTCATAAATGTGTTATTCAATGCGTAGTAAAGGCCAAAATCTATATTTTATCAAATAATTGCTTAATATTTGTCATTATAGAAATACGTAAAGGGGTCCTAAAATTGAAAAATCTAATTGTGAAATAGTCCATATTATAACCATCCTAAAACAATTCCATATGTCAGCTTAGCACCCCTCTCCCCTCCAACGTCTTTGACTGCATGTTAATCATGCATTCATGCCAACGGAAGATTTGCTTGAAAACTCTATTTACATGTAAGTCCCTCAAGGTTGGATTTCAGGCCTGTTTTCATCTAATGTATTCAACTTAGATTAAACTGAACACAATGAGCAGGATGGGATGGCTGTAGCCAAGATATGTCTGTTAGCTCTGGATGAAGAATGGTTTGGCTTCCTCCTGGCAGCAACAGCAGGAACACTGGTCCCAGATAACAGGATGAAGAATGGCATAGATAAGAATTACCCAACCACTCACAAAGAAGACATTCATTATCTATGAGTTATGTGATTTATTGCATTGCAATCCAAGTCCCGTTTTTCTGGTGTATGAAGTAGGGTTCTAAAATGTCGGTATTTTTCCCACAATTCCCAGGTTTTACAGAATTCCAGGTAGGAGGATTATCCTCGCCTGATTCCAGGAATGTTTCAACCATGACTCCTGGGAAGCCTGGACATTTTGGGAAAGAGTCATTTTGCAACCCCAGTGTGAATTAGATATGAAGGATTGTATAGTTCATACCAGTGGGATCTTACTGGTAAAAAGGACTACTATAAGATGGGTTTTATAGGCTTGTGTGCTGCTTGTATTTCTGTAGTGTCCCATGCCTCTGTTTGTGCCATCACTTGCTATAGCTTCATTAAAGGACTCTTCTTCAAAGGGCTTTCTTGCTAACTTACATGGGAAGGCAATTTGGTTCATAATGCCAATGCCATAATGCCAAAATTCCTTATTTTTATGACTCCATACCAACCTTTTCTCCAAGCGTTGTGAAAGGGTGTTTAGAATGGAACATGGGAAGAAATGTTCTATCATTTCTACAATATGTGAACTTGTGTCAGAGCAGAACCATAGGCTGAGCCCTGAAAGTGAAGAAAGGAATGGAGTGGAATAGAGATGAAAGTAAGAGAAGTGCAGAGAGTTGGGAAGCAAGAGAGTGAGAGGATGAAGGGGGGAGGGTAGAGAGTGTGAGAGGAGAGAGAGAGATCCACATATGGTGTGATTACAGCAAGCTCATGCTTCACCCATTTTAACAGTTGTTTTGTTGTGTTGATGTTGAAGGGTAGGATTGCCTCATTTGTTAGAGCAAGACTTCCAATGCTTTCAGTGCTATGGGTATGTTATCAATGACATCTGCAAGTCGTTTACATCCTGCGTATATTATTCATCTAAAGCATTTCTCTTCCCACTATATAAAAAGGGAGAGGTTATTTAGCAGAAGCTTTTATACAAACTTACCCACAGACTGCGTACATGTTAGTATACGTATGTGATCCCACCAGGAATCAAACCCACAACCCTGGTGTTGCTAGTGCCACACTCTTACCAACTGAGCAACACAGGATCACATGTCTGTGTCCAGAATGATGTGCCAAACAACCTGGTGTTGTTTCCACAAAGTTGTCTTCCTATACAACTGGGGGGGTGGTCATTCTTAACAGCCATGGGAGATGAGAGTCCTTTAGAAGAAGGGATTTAGAGAAGAGGGGACAGGGGGATAAAGAGAGAGTTGTTCTTATTATTGCCACTCACTTCAAGGAGAGAAATATGGTTTGGCCATCTGCCCAGAGATGAGGACTATAAAGCCAGGTTCTCCTGGAGAGGCAGCTGTGTCTCACCCTCAATTACTGTCACTACCACTGGAAATGAGAGTGAGAGAGAAGCCATTCCATCTCTCCTCTCCCTTCTTCTCTACTCACCTCTCCTCTTTTTCTTTTCTCTTCACTCTTCCTCTCCTCTCTTTCCATATCCTCTTTTCAGATCCCCTCTCCTCTCCCATCTTCCCCTCCCTCTCCTCTCCTGTCTTCTCCTCCTCTCCTCTCCCATCTTCCCCTCCCTCTCCTCTCCTGTCTTCTCCTCCTCTCCTCTCCCATCTTCCCCTCCCTCTCCTCTCCTGTCTTCTCCTCCTCTCCTCTCCCATCTTCCCCTCCCTCTCCTCTCCTGTCTTCTCCTCCTCTCCTCTCCCATCTTCCCCTCCCTCTCCTCTCCTGTCTTCTCCTCCTCTCCTCTCCCATCTACCCCTCCCTCTCCTCTCCTGTCTTCTCCTCCTCTCCTCTCCCATCTACCCCCCCCTCTCCTCTCCTGTCTTCTCCTCCTCTCATCTCTCTTGCCTTGGCATCCTCATTCAGTCACTGAAGATTACAGCTGTGGTGACACACTGACGGGCTGCAGATGCCCAGCGGTGCTCCGCTGCCTAACGACCATAACGAGAGCTAATACATGTTAATTAATGCTAATGGTGATGAATACCAAAAACAGGCTGAGGAAGGAGCGAGAATCGGGTGGGCCAATCCTTCGATCCTCTATCCCCCTAACCTTCTATCGCCCCCATGCCATTATTCAGTCTAGCCCCAGATGACATTGGAGAGGCACACACATCAGAACCACAGGAGACTGAGAATGGCCAGTGGGAGAGCTACTGATCATGCACGGTGTCCTTCAAAACTAACTGACTTTAAACTGTAAGGGAGTGAATGTTATTTATAATAAGGATTACATGGAGAATACCGGACCTCTCTGAAATGAAAATGGATGGTCCTCCATTCAGCAATATATATTTGACCTAAACCCTCCCTGAACACTTGACAAATCCCTGAACACTTGATAAAAAAGCAAGTTACCTTCCCGTATACAACTAATAATAATTAAAACAATGTGGATAGCAGAGAACATGTCTACCGTTTACCCTCACTTCTTGGACAGACCAGAGCCTTAGATATGCAGTTTTGGAAACTGTCCTTTGTTTTGCAACCATTACATGGCAACGCAGGAATTTAGATATTATTTTCTAGTGTACAGGGCTGCAGGACAGAAGGTTGTGGGTTCGCAGACCACCGTGGACAAGAGTAGGGGGGGAAAGACGGTAGGTAAAATGGGTAAATCACTGAGGAAGCCAAGCCAGTAAAACATCCATATTTCACCCTATGTTGTGATGCTCATCTATTCATTTATACGCCACCGTGATATACAATAAGGCCATGACAACAGAAAGACAACAGTCACAGTGGCGGAATAAATTCAACTACACATATGTTTGTTTCATCACAAAACCGGAGAGAAACGTCTGTCAGGTGAGGTCCACAAAGCAAATATTGATTTCTGTGCGAGTACGTTCGCAAGTACATTTTCTGGGGGGGGACTCACCCTACTTGTAGACTATTTGAACGCTAATGCCGTCCTCGTTTCATGTTGGCAAAACGGTCTATGGCTCTGTACGCTTTTAGTTTTCATAGCCTAGCAAACATTTTAGCTAGGTAGCCTAACTTCCTTGCATGGGCAACAATGAACCAGCTAGGTTAGCTAGCTGGTTAACGTCAGCCTACTAGGCTACATATTGAACTTCAATCATCTCAGGCCAGTGGCCATATACAGAGCATTCGAAAATTATTCAGACACCTTGACTTTTTCCACATTTTGTTTTGTTACAACCTTATTCTAAAATGTAATAAGGCTTTTCCTCATCAATTTACACACAGTACTCCATAATGAAAAGCAAAAACAGGTTTTTAGACATAAACTGAAATATACATTTGCATAAGTATTCAGAACTTTTACTCAGTACTTTGTTGAAGCACCTTTTGGCAGCGATTAAAGCCTCAAGTCTTCTTGGGTTTGACGCTACAAGGTTGGTACACCTGTGTTTGGGAAATTTCTCAAATTCTTCTCTGCAGATCCACTCAAGCTCTGACAGGTTGGATGGGGAGCGTCGCTGCACAGCGGTTTTCAGGTGTCTCCAGAAATGTTAGATCTGGTTCATGTCCGGGCTCTGGCTGGGCCACTCAACGACATTCAAAGGCTTGTCCTGAAGCCACTCCTGTGTTGTCTTTGCTGTGTGCTAGGGTTGTTGTCCTGTTGGAAGGTGAATCTTCACCCCAGTCTGAGGTACTGAGCACTCTGGAGCAGGTTTTCATCAAGGATCTCTTTGTACTTTGCTCCGTTCATCTTTCCCTCCATCCTGACTAGTCTCCCAGTCCTTGCAGCTGAAAAACATTCCCACAGCATGATGCAGCCACCAACATGCTTCACCGTAGGGATGGTGCCACGTTTCCTCCAGATGTGACTCTTGGCATTCAGGCCAAGGAGTTCAAACTTGGTTTCATCAGACCAGAGAATCTTGTTTCTCATGGTCTGATAGTCCTTTAGGTGCCTTTTGGCAAACTCCAAGTGGGTTGTCATGTGCCTTTTACTGAGGAGTGGCTTCCGTCTGGCCACTCTACCATAAAGGCCTAATTGGTGGACTGCTGCAGAGATGGTTGTCCTTCTGGAAGGTTCTCCCAACTCCACAGAGAAACTCTGGATCTCTGTCAGAGTGACCATCTGGTTCTTCGTCACCTCCCTGACCAAGACCCTTCTCCCCCGACTGCTCTGTTTGGTCTGGCGGCCATCTTTAGGAAGAGTCTTGGTGGTTCAAACTTCTTCCATATAATTGTTTTGTCAAGGGAGGCCAAATGCATCCTGGCATTAATCAATCAAATGCTACAGCGGCAACATGCTGCTACAGCGGCAACTCTTTTGTTCCAGACAGCATCAGATACATGGGCTACACATATTGAGACAGAGGGGCGCTGTTTCCCTCTGATTTCTCAGGTGATATTCAGCCACTGGCGAACTGATGGAAAATTCTGAAAACCCAGAGAGCGGAAAGATAAATGATTTTATAATATTTGTTTTTTAATTGGTGAAATATTTGGAAGTCTGGCTTCCCTTCGCATCCATGAATACACTGTGGAAAGCTCTCCTTTATAGTAAAAAGATTGCATGAATCTATCATCGTATTTGCAGGTCCTAGAAAAAAATTGCCTTTCATTAACATTCCATGTAATTCTTTGTCATTTGACATATTAGCAGAATATTTGTTTTATACCACACAAATTAATGAAATTACAAACTAAGAATGGACAGAGAGAGAGGTTTAGGTGTTCATCTTATCTTAATCTTAATGCCAAATCAGCGTGTCTTGTTTGCAACAAAACTGTCCCTGTTTGTAAACAATTCAATCTGAGACATGGTCAGGAACCTGAGCACCACCCCAGACAGAGTAGGCCTACCGACGCAGAAAAATGTAAGCTTTAACTGCTGGCTACTCTTCTTCCGTGGCTTAACCCAACGAGTGATGACTTCCCAAGCAAAGTGTGCTTTTTGTCTCCTGGGCTATATGTATCAGAGTCTGTCCCAGGTATTTTATAGCTTATGGATCATTTGATTGAGACCACACTAAATAGCCTTTAGGCGCACATAATATTGCGATCTCAGCGGCGAATCAGAGATGAGGGGCGGCATCAGGCACACATTGATATACAGCCTGATAAGCAACTTATTCTAAAACACTGAGAAATATTCACATTTCATCAATTACAAATTACATGACCCTCCCTGGACTAGATTTTAAAATAATAATACTAAACCCTTCCCTTGACTGAAAATGATAAACATGACCCTCCCCCATTTTCCTCCAGGTAACCGTTCTGTAAATGTCGATCCATCCCTAAGCAAGTGGTATTGCTAAAATTCCTTTAGAAGGGCACTTTGCCCATTTTTTTAACATCATATTCATGATCTCCAGCATCATTCCAGTGTCTACATGGATGTTATACATTCTTTAGTCAAGAGCTTTTCTTCAAGGTTAGAAGAAGGGGTCAAGCAAAATATACAGCGTTGACCTGCGTTTACCCTTCACTACATCCCTGGTTGGACCCACAGAGACGTATCGCTAGTTACTGTGGTCAGTGCTGCTATAAATCAGGATTGTTTTCCTTATTGAACTGACCAGAGGACAAATTCGTCACTTTCAGACATTTTAATGGGAAGAACCCCTCAGTGACCGATCAGCAGAGGAATAAATGTTTTTAGATCAGTAGACAGGTTTAAAGGAGGAACATCTAGGGTTATATAAACAAGCATGTCCAAAGTAATTCATGCATGATCTGAGATATGTATGGAACCAATTGTACAGTTTTTAATCGAGTCAGTAAGGTTGTGTGTGGAACAAGATCATAATCCAGTCCTGAATAAGAGTCCATTTGTCTCTTTGCTGCTGTAAAATGTAGTCCACTGTCAGTGGTCCTATTCCTATATGTAATGGTGTACAGTAGTTCTGTTGATGAGGCTGGTCCAGTAAGGGCCGTTACAGGCTGGAATATCAACCAACCAGCTATAGTAATGTCTATGCATTACCTTTGTTGTCCAACTAGCTTACTTCCTATGAACACAGGGCTTATTCTCAAGGCTGGAAACATCTACCTGCATGGGGAGTTTACCTAGCAGTAGTTATTCTGTTTTGTTTTTACAGTAAAACCCATCTGTGATTGTGTTCAGCCATAAAGAAAAAGAGCCTAATTTTGTTCTGTCCAGCTTTTCATTTGGAGTTTCTTCCCCCAGGGTGCGTTGAGCGGTGGCTGTGCAGTGACCGGGCATTGATCCAGGTATCTGCTCTGCTCACAGCACCAAAGCCACTCTGCTTTAGAACCACATGACCAATCAATGTCTCCAAATTGAATTGGGAATACTCAATCGGAATAAACGGCACGTTTCTTCTTGTGCAATTTGAATCAGCACTGTTCACCCTCCAGGTGTTCTATCTGCACTGAGGCTGTGTGACTGTGTGTTTGTCTGGGTCTGTTTGTGTTTGTGTGTGCTTGCACCTGCCTGCATGCGTGCACACTCTTCAGGCAGAGGAGAGACCACTGAAGGTAACAGCAGCAGAATTGAAACCTTTTGTTCTAAGGTTTCCTTCATTCTCACAGTGCCCCGGGGGCCATGGGGCTACCCGGGGGCCATGGGGCTACCTTCAAGTTTAAAATACGGCATGTTTCTCTGCACACTTATTTAAATGTCAGGCCACCTTGTCAGATGCCCGCCTGCTGTTTCAGAGTGAACAGTGTTAGTCTGTCTAACAGAGTAATAGAGGCTTCCAGGAGAAACGAATAGATGTTGGTCTGTGCATTTCTCACCTTTCCAGGCTCTGTTTGTGTTATTCAATAGGTTAATGATGTGCTGTTTATCCAGTTACAGAGTTCCCCTGATTTATGGAGGTAGAGTCCTGTCAAAAAGACATGTGGAAATAGATGTTGAGGAGACGGTGGATCGTAAACTGTTTGAGAAGTAGCATCATAATGCTTGTGGGCAAATCAAAGCACTGAGACACAGATTTCATATAATGATGTGTCATAACCCAACACTGTAACACGTTGATGTCTGCGTCCGGTGCTCATTACCGTGTCACTTATCAACATAATAGTTAAGGATCCACTATAGATTCTATAGATTAGAACATCCGGCTCCAACCGTCATTAGCATGTCTGTTCCATAGCCTCTTCTTATGATTGCATGTCCTTGACTGTGATTGATTGAATGCATGGACAGAGAGAGGTTCATCCCAAAAAGGGTTGTCACGGAGAATTGATCCCCCATGACTAACAGTTCCTCCTGTAGATAGTTCCATTTCCCTTTACGTCAGCCTCGGGGAGAAACATGGCACTTCACACACACACACACGCACACGCGCACACACGCACACGCGCACACACGCACACACGCACACACGCACACGCACACACACACGGTGTCTGGAGACTTGATTTTAGTCACCAGCTCAATTTGTTTTTGTGTGAGGGATGAATTAGCGTGTGGACCCAGCTGAGTGTGTTTCCAGGGTGTGACGATCACTGAGAGTGTAGCACTTTGTCTGCTTAGTGAGCCAGTGATTAGTGAGCCAGTGATTAGTGAGAACAGCAGGGTAGTGAAGGTTACACCCATTTTGGCATTTGCATCAGAGGTCGACCTAATTAATCTGCAATTTATCATCGAATCACAGCCTACTTCGCCAAACGGGTGATGATATAACAAAAGCGCATTATCGAAAAAATCAGAATCAATGCCTTTCTTAAAATCAATACACAACTATATATTTTTAAACCTGCATATTTAGTTAAAATAAATTAATGTTAGCAGGCAATAATAACTAGGGAAATTGTCACTTCTCTTGCCTTCAGTGCAAGCGTAGTCAGGGTATATGCAGCAGTTTGGGCCGCCTGGCTCGTTGCGAACTGTGTGAAGACTATTTCTTCCTAACAAAGACCATAATTAATTTGCCAGAATTTTACATAATTATGACATAACATTGAAGGTTGTGCAATGTAACAGCAATATTGAGATTTAGCATTGCCACCCGTTCGATAAAATATGTAACAATTCCGTATTTCACTGAAAGAATAAATGTTTTGTTTTCTAAATGATAATTTCCCGAATTTGACCATATTAATGACCTAAGGCTCTTATTTCTGTGTGTTTATTATATTATAATTAAGTCTATGATTTGATATTTGATATAGCAGTCTGACTGAGCCGTGGTAGGCAGCAGCAGGCTCGTAAACATTCATTCTAACAGCACTTTCCTGCATTTGCCAGCAGCTCTTCGCAATGCTTGAAGCACAGTGCTGTTTATGACTTCAAGCCTATCAACTCCCGAGATTAGGCTGGCAATACTAAAGTGCCTATAAGAATATCCAATAGTCAAAGGTACATGAAATACCAACTGGTATAGAGAGAAATAGTTGACGCGTCATAATTCCTATAATAACTACAATCTAAAACTTCTTAACTGGGAATATTGCAGACTCATGTTAAAAGGAACCACCAGCTTTCATATGTTCTCATGTTCTGAGCAAGGAACTTAAACTTTAGCTTTTTTACATATATTGCACTTTTACTTTCTTCTCCAACACTTTGTTTTTGCATGATTTAAACCAAATTGAACGTTTCATTATTTATTTGAGACTGAATGGATTTTATTGATGTATTATCTTAAGTTAAAATAAAAGTGTTCATTCAGTATTGTTGTAATTGTCATTATTACTAATATATATCTATAAAAATTGGCCGATTTTAATCGATATCGGCTTTTTTTTGGTCCTCCAATATATATCGGCGTTGAAAAATTGGCGGTATCAGCGGTATCGGCGTTGAAAAATCATAATCAGTCGACCTCTAATTTGCTTAATATCTCTGACCAAGGAAAGCTGTGATGAGAAGCAGACTGCCTGAAAATATCTAGGTGCTATCTATATCAAATGTTTTTTTGAATATGCCTTGGACTGTGCCAACAGTGCCAATGAAGGTTTCACAGTAATTCCAGAAGACAGAAAGCTGCATCTGTCCTGTCCCCTCAGTATGTGTTTAGGACTGTATTCCAGCCCAGCAGAGGGAAGTTGAATGGTGAGCATTGTTGTAATCTGAGGTCAGTCTGGCAGTTATCTCTTCCATTTGCTCAATAATGTACCTACCGTTGCCAATAAAGTCTTTTTTTCTTCCTTGTAGGCATATAATGATGAAACATGAATATTTAGAAAAGGTCAAGACAGAGTTCTGGCAGGCACTGTCTAGGCTAATCTCTGAACATAGGTTGGTGAAGCAGTTACGTCTTCGATTTACTCAGTAATGCACCTTCTGTTGTTGCCAATAAAGTTTTTTTTGCCTTGTATAATGATGAGGGGTGAATATTCAGAGTTCTGGGTACTGACTGGTCATTGTGCTGTACAGCTGTTTCCTTCCTCATCGTGTACCCTTGGTAAACGCTCTTGGCACTATAAAATACCCCCCTCAAAATGATCTATCAGTCTCGTAATGTGTTTGCTTACAGTGGAGAGAGATAGATAGTTTTGAGGGGGATATCTATCATGTCACCAGAATAACACCCTCAATATGTATTGGAAAGGAGCATCAAGTTCATCACCTTGCAAGTTCATCATAACTTATTTCATCTGTAGCTTAATAAACTGTATGATTTCCAGACGAGACGTAGTGGGAGGACCACACAGAACATGTCATCGCGTGACTCCAAGTTTACTTCGATAAGATTGCTATTATGTCAATATTTGCAGCCAGACGTTGCCAAATAACCATTTGAAATAACCATGTGTGTTTCTCAGGGAAGGAGGAGCACATATTTCTGTACATAATTTACAGCACTACAGTGCATAACAAAGTGCACTTTATGAGTGGGGGCTACAGTAAACTGTTACCAGACATCAGTCTAGGTGAGATCATACTTAAAGGTCTTTATTAACCAGGTACACTTTATGAGTGGGAGCTACAGTAAACTGTTACCAGACAACAGTCTAGGTGAGATCATACTTATAGGTCTTTAACCAGGTACACTTTATGAGTGGGGGCTACAGTAAACTGTTACCAGACAACAGTCTAGGTGAGCTCAAACTTGAAGGTCTTTAACCAGGTACACTTTATGAGTGGGGGCTACAGTAAACTGTTACCAGACATCAGTCTAGGTGAGCTCAAACTTGAAGGTCTTTAACCAGGTACACTTTATGAGTGGGGGCTACAGTAAACTGTTACCAGACATCAGTCTAGGTGAGCTCAAACTTGAAGGTCTTTAACCAGGTACACTTTATGAGTGGGGGCTACAGTAAACTGTTACCAGACATCAGTCTAGGTGAGCTCATACTTAAAGGTTTTTAACCAGGTACACTTTATGAGTGGGGGCTACAGTAAACTGTTACCAGACATCAGTCTAGGTGAGCTCAAACTTATAGGTCTTTAACCAGGTACACTTTATGAGTGGGGGCTACAGTAAACTGTTACCAGACATCAGTCTAGGTGAGCTCAAACTTATAGGTCTTTAACCAGGTACACTTTATGAGTGGGGGCTACAGTAAACTGTTACCAGACATCAGTCTAGGTGAGCTCAAACTTATAGGTCTTTAACCAGGTACACTTTATGAGTGGGGGCTACAGTAAACTGTTACCAGACATCAGTCTAGGTGAGCTCATACTTATAGGTTTTTAACCAGGTACACTTTATGAGTGGGGGCTACAGTAAACTGTTACCAGACAACAGTCTAGGTGAGCTCATACTTATAGGTTTTTAACCAGGTACACTTTATTCAACCAACTTACTTGGAGAGACACTGAACTGACATATTTAAACATGTTCAACGTTTGACATTTACATGCCATACCACTTCTCCCTCTTTTATTGAAATGTGTGAAAACTTTCAAATATTAGTTTCCAACTTTGTATGAATACATTCCCTATTAGGGGAAAAACCTATTCACCGTAATAACGTGTCTCGTGCTCTGCCAAGGACATAGCTTTTGTCCCAAATGACACCCTATACCCTATGTAGCGCACTACTTTTGACCAGGACTCATGGGTCTCTGGTCAGAAGTAGTGCACTATGTAGAGAATAGGGTGTCATGTGGGATGCACCCATAAGGCTTTGTGAACTGAATACATTCCTGCAGTATAATTGCCCATCACTGTCAGTGTGTGTAACTCATAACAGGCGCTGATGCAGGACTTTTTTATTTACACCTGCTTCAATTAGGCCCATGAAGAGGACGCATGCCACTGAGGGGCTGACACCGACATGAGGGGGTGTAGAGATCATGCTACGTGTGATAGCATGCCACTGAGGGGCTGACACTGACATGAGGGGGTGTAGAGATCATGCTACATGTGATAGCATGCCACTGAGGGGCTGACACCGACATGAGGGGGTGTAGAGATCATGCCACGTGTGATAGCATGCCTGGGGACAGGCGGCAGTGTGTTTGGTGCACTGATTGTTAATCGATTACAACCAATGTGGAATGTGTGGAATTTTAAGGAGGAGAGGAGAGGAAGCAACGAATAGCTAAGCTAAATCCAACCCCTCCCATATCTACCTACATTATATATTTATTTATTTCTCTCTTCCCTCTTCATCCCCCTCTTACAGAATCACTTTCCCTCTATCTTTCTACCCCCCTCTATCTTCCTCCTCACCCCTTTGTCGAATCACTCCCCCTTTATATTTCTCTCTCATTAGCTCTCTCTCTCTTCCCCTATTTCTCTCTGTGATGAGGTTGGTCTTGATCACTCCTTGATCCCACATTAAGTCTATTTTAAGTCGGCCTGGTCCTTTGTAGTCTCCTCTGTGAGGTTGGGGCGATAGTGAGACGTTGGGGTTAAACTGTGCTCTGCATAGCTTTTTACTTGTTTAGGTTCTAAAAGGCATGCAACGTGAACAGGGTTCTAGATCTTCTGTTGCTCTGTCAAGGCTGTCTCTAAGCGGAGGAATACATCTTGCCCTCTCTCTCTTGGTCTCTGTTTCTCTCTCTCTTTTTCACAACAAGAGTTTCAAAAGAATACAGGCATTTTAAATGGTCTGTATGGTCTCTCTCTCTCTCTCTCTCTCTCTCTCTCTCTCTCTCTCTCTCTCTCTCTCTCTCATCTACTGTTCAAGGTCTATTCCTCTCTTTGACAAGTTCAACTTTCCTAATGCTTGTCTCTGGGGTGGTTTCTCCTCCACAACTATGAAAAAAAATATATATATTTTTCTAACCTGTCTTTTTGTCTTCATCAAGGAGACATGACCAGATAGTTTGGATGGGCCAAGCAGAATGATACTAAAGTGGGAAGGTTGGGAGAGTTATTGAGTCCTCCCTCAGGGCATCAGCAGGGAGATAGTTACATTCTCTTCTTACTCTAGCTGCATCAGCACATTCACTTTATCCCTGAGATAGAGAGAGGGAGCAGGGGGAGAGGGAGCAGGGGAAGAGAGAGAGGGAGCAGGGGGAGAGAGAGAGGGAGCAGGGGAGAGAGAGAGAGGGAGCAGGGGGAGAGAGGGGGAGCAGGGGGAGAGAGAGAGAGAGAGGGAGCACGGAGAAAGGGAGCAGGGGGAGAGAGAGAGAGGGAGCAGGGGGAGAGGGAGCAGGGGGAGAGAGAGAGGGAGCAGGGGGAGAGAGAGAGGGAGCAGGGGGAGAGGGAGCAGGGGAGCGAGAGAAAGAGGGAGTAGAGGGAGAGGGAGCAGGGGAGAAGGAGCAGGGGGAGAGAGAGAGGGAGCAGGGGGGAGAGGGAGCAGGGGGAGAGAGCGGGAGGGAGGGGATTGGTTTTCAGTTTTACTTCACTAGGAGGCCAATGACTTGTTGATTGGATCTCAAACCTGCGACCCACGAGCTGAATATGTCCCGTGAGTCGATTTAATGTGGCTCTGAAGACCATTAATAGTGGGTCTACTCTAACCTCTTTGACCTAGGAAAAAATGCTGGAGCAGTGTGGTGTTCAAGCAAACTGCTGATAATATCAGTCACCCACGGGGACTTTTCCCTCTGAGAAGTGAAGTTGGGATGGATTTCGTTAAACTTGTCCTAGACTGCTGATTGGATACTGCCTTAAGAGAGGAGAGGAGACATGAGAGAGCCTGTACGGTCACACACACACACACACACACACACACACACACACACACACACACACACACACACACACACACACACACACACACACACACACGCACACACACACACACACACACTATGACAGCTCCCATCACTCTTCATAAACACTTCAGTCAAAGGCAGGTTGGTCAGACTCCACTCTCATCCCTCTCAGCAGATTCAAGCATCAGCCAGCTCTTTTTTTATGAACACGATAATAGCTTTTGTTCCGCTGCCGCCCCTGGCCGGAGAAATTAGACAATGAGGGAGATGACTTTGTTGTTTTCAGTTTTTGTTTAGTGTTACAGGTTTTTTCTGTAGGCAGGTGAATAAATGTCATTAGATGTGTCTTTACTTCCTATTTATATAGTTTGCAGTGTAATGTAGTGATTCCGGCTGATTCCACTGAGCATTCAGTCATTCTGCTGAGATACTGTCTACCATGAGCTACTGTTTACCATGAGCTACTGTTTACCATGAGCTACAGTTTACCATGAGCTACAGTTTACCAGCAGTTACTGTTTACCTTGTGTGTGTGTGTGTGTGTGTGTGTGTGTGTCTGTGTGTGTGTGTGTGTGTGTGTGTGTGTCTGTGTGTGTGTGTGTGTGTGTGTGTGTGTGTGTGTGTGTGTGTGTGTGTGTGTGTGTGTGCGTGTGTGAGAGAATACAGGTGCAGTAGAGAGTACTTATACACCAGCAATAACAGCATGTCCTGAAACATGGTAATCTCAACAAGTTACTTTCTTTTCTTCGCTAGGTTTATCCTAGCTTTCATGTCGATCATGTTCCCCTCCCTGGAGATGAGGCCTAGATTCTCTACATGGTCTGTGTCCAAAATGGCACCCTATAGTCCCCATATGGTGCACTGCTTTTCAAAACAAGGGGCCCTATAAAGGGAATAGGGTGCCATTTGGGATGCATAAAATATAACTAGCGAGTGCTTTCTTCAGAGCCGTTTTACCGTGACTGTGCCTGTTTCTGTGAGCCAGATTACACAGTGCTGCCTGTCTGTTTATGAAGAAATTTAGATGATCAAAGAGCAGCCAGATTACAAATCAAATCAAATCAAATGTATTTATATAGCCCTTCGTACATCAGCTGATATCTCAAAGTGCTGTACAGAAACCCAGCCTAAAACCCCAAACAGCAAGCAATGCAGATGTAGAAGCACGGTGGCTAGGAAAAACTCCCTAGAAAGGCCAAAACCTAGGAAGAAACCTAGAGAGGAACCAGGCTATGTGGGTTGGCCATCCCTCTTCTGGCTGTGCCGGGTGGAGATTATAACAGAACATGGCCAAGATGTTAAAATGTTCATAAATGACCAGCATGGTCGAATAATAATAAGGCAGAACAGTTGAAACTGGAGCAGCAGCACGGTCAGGTGGACTGGGGACAGCAATGAGTCATCATGTCAGGTAGTCCTGGGGCATGGTCCTAGGGCTCAGGTCAGTTGAAACTGGAGCAGCAGCACGGCCAGGTGGACTGGGGACAGCAAGGAGTCATCATGTCAGGTAGTCCTGGGGCATGGTCCTAGGGCTCAGGTCCTCCCAGAGAGAGAAAGAAAGAGAGAAGGAGAGAATTAGAGAACGCACACTTAGATTCACACAGGACACCGAATAGGACAGGAGAAGTACTCCAGATATAACAAACTGACCCTAGCCCCCCCGACACATAATCTACTGCAGCATAAATACTGGAGGCTGAGAAAGGAGGGGTCAGGAGACACTGTGGCCCCATCCGAGGACACCCCCGGACAGGGCCAAACAGGAAGGATATAACCCCACCCACTTTGCCAAAGCACAGCCCCCACACCACTAGAGGGATATCTTCAACCACCAACTTACCATCCTGAGACAACAAAGATAGCCCACAAAGATCTCCGCCACGGCACAACCCGGGGGGGGGGGGGGGGGGGCGCCAACCCAGACAGGAAGATCACATCAGTGAATCAACCCACTCAGGTGACGCACCCCCTCCAGGGACGGCATGAGAGAGCCCCAGTAAGCCAGTGACTCAGCCCCTGTAATAGGGTTAGAGGCAGAGAATCCCAGTGGAAAGAGGGGAACCGGCCAGGCAGAGACAGCAAGGGCGGTTCGTTGCTCCAGAGCCTTTCCGTTCACCTTCCCACTCCTGGGCCAGACTACACTCAATCATATGACCCACTGAAGAGATGAGTCTTCAGTAAAGACTTAAAGGTTGAGAACGAGTTTGCGTCTCTGACATGGGTAGGCAGACCGTTCCATAAAAATGGAGCTCTATAGGAGAAAGCCCTGCCTCCAGCTGTTACACAGTGCTGTCTGTCTGTTTATGAAGAAATTTCGATGATCAAAGTTACACAGTGCTGTCTCTCTGTTTATGAAGAATCTTAGATGATCAAAGAGCAGCCAGAACAGCACTGTCAGTCAGCCAGGGGAAATCCCCTCAGAGACTTACACAACAGTGTGACACAAACATCTGGGAGTTTGGTATGATGCCGTAAAACACTGAGTAACACAGCAATGTCTTTTGGCTCTGTACTGTACAATTGATAAAAGGTTGCAAGATGGTTGCTGTAACCAGTGGCAAAAACCCGGGACATTGTCACCCTGCCCTCCCATCAAAGTAAAGTAGGACAAACAACAACAAACATGGTGTCTGCAGTGTCCTCACGTTCTCCCACCTGTCACTCCACGACACACCCCTGTCAGGTTCACAACATGCCACAAAACACCCATTTCTCACCTTTTCAATCATCCTCTTTTCTCTTTGTCTTTCTCTCTCTTTCTCCTCCTTTCTGCATCCACCTGTCTCACCTTCTCTTTCCCCTTCAGTCTCTCTATTTTGCTAGCTCTCTCTCTTTTTTCTAATTTCTATCTCTCCCCAATCCTCTACCCTTCTCTCTCTCCCCCACCCTCTACCCTTCTCTCTCTCCCCCACCCTCTACCCTTCTCTCTCTCCCCCACCCTCTACCCTTCTCTCTCTCCCCCACCCTCTACCCTTCTCTCTCTCCCCCACCCTCTACCCTTCTCTCTCTCCCCCACCCTCTACCCTTCTCTCTCTCCCCCACCCTCTAGCCTTCTCTCTCTCCCCCACGCTCTACCCTTCTCTCTCTCCCCCACCCTCTACCCTTCTCTCTCTCAACCACACTCTACCCTTCTCTCTCTCCCCCACCCTCTACCCTTCTCTCTCTCCCCCACCCTCTACCCTTCTCTCTCCCCCCACACTCTACCCTTCTCTCTCTCCCCACACTCTACCCTTCTCTCTCTCCCCACACTCTACCCTTCTCTCTCCCCCACTCTACCCTTCTCTCTCTCCCCACACTCTACCCTTCTCTCTCTCCCCACACTCTACCCTTCTCTCTCTCCCCACACTCTACCCTTCTCTCTCTCCCCCACCCTCTACCCTTCTCTCTCTCCCCCACCCTCTACCCTTCTCTCTCTCCCCCACACTCTACCCTTCTCTCTCCCCACACTCTACCCTTCTCTCTCTCCCCACACTCTACCCTTCTCTCTCTCAACCACACTCTACCCTTCTCTCTCTCCCCCACCCTCTACCCTTCTCTCTCCAACCCTCTACCCTTCTCTCTCTCCCCCACCCTCTACCCTTCTCTCTCTCCCCACACTCTACCCTTCTCTCTCTCCCCACACTCTACCCTTCTCTCTCTCCCCACCCTCTACCCTTCTCTCTCTCCCCCACCCTCTACCCTTATCTCTCTCCCCCACCCTCTACCCTTCTCTCTCCCCCCACACTCTACCCTTCTCTCTCTCCCCACACTCTACCCTTCTCTCTCTCCCCACACTCTACCCTTCTCTCTCCCCCACTCTACCCTTCTCTCTCTCCCCACACTCTACCCTTCTCTCTCTCCCCACACTCTACCCTTCTCTCTCTCCCCACACTCTACCCTTCTCCTCTCTCCCCCACCCTCTCCCCTTCTCTCTCTCCCCCACCCTCTACCCTTCTCTCTCTCCCCCACACTCTACCCTTCTCTCTCTCCCCACACTCTACCCTTCTCTCTCTCCCCACACTCTACCCTTCTCTCTCTCCCCCACCCTCTACCCTTCTCTCTCTCCCCCACCCTCTACCCTTCTCTCTCCAACCCTCTACCCTTCTCTCTCTCCCCCACCCTCTACCCTTCTCTCTCTCCCCACACTCTACCCTTCTCTCTCTCCCCACACTCTACCCTTCTCTCTCTCCCCACACTCTACCCTTCTCTCTCTCCCCACACTCTCCCCTTCTCTCTCTCCCCACACTCTACCCTTCTCTCTCTCCCCCACCCTCTACCCTTCTCTCTCCCCCCACACTCTACCCTTCTCTCTCTCCCCACCCTCTACCCTTCTCTCTCTCCCCACACTCTACCCTTCTCTCTCTCCCCACACTCTACCCTTCTCTCTCCCCCACTCTACCCTTCTCTCTCTCCCCACACTCTACCCTTCTCTCTCTCCCCACACTCTACCCTTCTCTCTCTCCCCACACTCTACCCTTCTCTCTCTCCCCACCCTCTACCCTTCTCTCTCTCCCCACACTCTACCCTTCTCTCTCTCCCCACACTCTACCCTTCTCTCTCTCCCCACACTCTACCCTTCTCTCTCTCCCCCACCCTCTACCCTTCTCTCTCTCCCCCACCCTCTACCCTTCTCTCTCTCCCCCACCCTCTACCCTTCTCTCTCTCCCCCACCCTCTACCCTTCTCTCTCTCCCCCACACTCTACCCTTCTCTCTCTCCCCACACTCTACCCTTCTCTCTCTCC
Organism: Oncorhynchus clarkii lewisi; assembly: GCF_045791955.1. Classification (NCBI taxonomy): domain Eukaryota; kingdom Metazoa; phylum Chordata; class Actinopteri; order Salmoniformes; family Salmonidae; genus Oncorhynchus; species Oncorhynchus clarkii. The sequence goes on from NW_027260857.1 coordinate 21,290, forward strand.
CCACACTCTACCCTTCTCTCTCTCCCCACACTCTACCCTTCTCTCTCTCCCCACACTATACCCTTCTCTCTCTCCCCACACTCTACCCTTCTCTCTCTCCCCCACCCTCTACCCTTCTCTCTCTCCCCACACTCTACCCTTCTCTCTCTCCCCCACCCTCTACCCTTCTCTCTCTCCCCACACTCTACCCTTCTCTCTCTCCCCACACTCTACCCTTCTCTCTCTCCCCACCCTCTACCCTTCTCTCTCTCCACCACCCTCTACCCTTCTCACTCTCCCCCACCCTCTACCCTTCTCTCTCTCCCCCACCCTCTACCCTTCTCTCTCTCCCCACACTCTACCCTTCTCTCTCTCCCCACACTCTACCCTTCTCTCTCTCCCCACACTCTACCCTTCTCTCTCTCCCCACACTCTACCCTTCTCTCTCTCCCCACACTCTACCCTTCTCTCTCTCCCCCACCCTCTACCCTTCTCTCTCTCCCCACACTCTACCCTTCTCTCTCTCCCCACACTCTACCCTTCTCTCTCTCCCCCACCCTCTACCCTTCTCTCTCTCCCCACACTCTACTCTTCTCTCTCTCCCCCACCCTCTACCCTTCTCACTCTCCCCCACCCTCTACCCTTCTCTCTCTCCCCACACTCTACCCTTCTCTCTCTCCCCACACTCTACCCTTCTCTCTCTCCCCACACTCTACCCTTCTCTCTCTCCCCACACTCTACCCTTCTCTCTCTCCCCACACTCTACCCTTCTCTCTCTCCCCACACTCTACCCTTCTCTCTCTCCCCACACTCTACCCTTCTCTCTCTCCCCACACTCTACCCTTCTCTCTCTCCCCACACTCTACCCTTCTCTCTCCCCCACTCTACCCTTCTCTCTCTCCCCACACTCTACCCTTCTCTCTCTCCCCACACTCTACCCTTCTCTCTCTCCCCACACTCTATCCTTCTCTCTCCCCACACTCTACCCTTCTCTCTCTCCCTCACACTCTATCCTTTTCTCTCTCTCCCCACACTCTACCCTTCTCTCTCTCCCCACACTCTACCCTTCTCTCTCTCCCCACACTCTACCCTTCTCTCTCTCCCCACACTCTACCCTTCTCTCTCTCCCCACACTCTACCCTTCTCTCTCTCCCCAACCCTCTACCCTTCTCTCTCCCCCACTCTACCCTTCTCTCTCTCCCCACACTCTACCCTTCTCTCTCTCCCCACACTCTACCCTTCTCTCTCTCCCCACACTCTACCCTTCTCTCTCTCCCCACACTCTACCCTTCTCTCTCTCCCCACACTCTACCCTTCTCTCTCTCCCCACACTCTACCCTTCTCTCTCTCCCCCACCCTCTACCCTTCTCTCTCTCCCCCACCCTCTACCCTTCTCTCTCTCCCCCACCCTCTACCCTTCTCTCTCCCCCCACACTCTACCCTTCTCTCTCTCCCCACCCTCTACCCTTCTCTCTCTCCCCACACTCTACCCTTCTCTCTCTCCCCACACTCTACCCTTCTCTCTCCCCCACTCTACCCTTCTCTCTCTCCCCACACTCTACCCTTCTCTCTCTCCCCACACTCTACCCTTCTCTCTCTCCCCACACTCTACCCTTCTCTCTCTCCCCCACTCTACCCTTCTCTCTCTCCCCACACTCTACCCTTCTCTCTCTCCCCACACTCTACCCTTCTCTCTCTCCCCACACTCTACCCTTCTCTCTCTCCCCACACTCTACCCTTCTCTCTCTCCCCACACTCTACCCTTCTCTCTCTCCCCACACTCTACCCTTCTCTCTCTCCCCCACCCTCTACCCTTCTCTCTCTCCCCCACCCTCTACCCTTCTCTCTCTCCCCCACCCTCTACCCTTCTCTCTCTCCCCCACCCTCTACCCTTCTCTCTCTCCCCCACACTCTACCCTTCTCTCTCTCCCCACACTCTACCCTTCTCTCTCTCCCCACACTCTACCCTTCTCTCTCTCCCCACACTCTACCCTTCTCTCTCTCCCCCACCCTCTAACCTTCTCTCTCTCCCCACACTCTACCCTTCTATCTCTCCCCACACTCTACCCTTCTCTCTCTCCCCCACCCTCTACCCTTCTCTCTCTCCCCACACTCTACCCTTCTCTCTCTCCCCACACTCTACCCTTCTCTCTCTCCCCACCCTCTACCCTTCTCTCTCTCCACCACCCTCTACCCTTCTCACTCTCCCCCACCCTCTACCCTTCTCTCTCTCCCCCACCCTCTACCCTTCTCTCTCTCCCCCACCCTCTACCCTTCTCTCTCTCCCCACACTCTACCCTTCTCTCTCTCCCCACACTCTACCCTTCTCTCTCTCCCCACCCTCTACCCTTCTCTCTCTCCCCCACCCTCTACCCTTCTCTCTCTCCCCACCCTCTACCCTTCTCTCTCTCCCCACACTCTACCCTTCTCTCTCTCCCCACCCTCTACCCTTCTCTCTCCCCCACTCTACCCTTCTCTCTCTCCCCACACTCTACCCTTCTCTCTCTCCCCACACTCTACCCTTCTCTCTCTCCCCACACTCTACCCTTCTCTCTCTCCCCAAACTCTACCCTTCTCTCTCTCCCCACACTCTACCCTTCTCTCTCTCCCCACACTCTACCCTTCTCTCTCTCCCCACACTCTACCCTTCTCTCTCTCCCCACACTCTACCCTTCTCTCTCTCCCCACACTCTACCCTTCTCTCTCTCCCCACACTCTACCCTTCTCTCTCTCCCCACACCACTCTACCCTTCTCTCTCTCCCCACACTCTACCCTTCTCTCTCTCCCCACACTCTACCCTTCTCTCTCTCCCCACACTCTACCCTTCTCTCTCTCCCCACACTCTACCCTTCTCTCTCTCCCCACACTCTACCCTTCTCTCTCTCCCCACACTCTACCCTTCTCTCTCTCCCCACACTCTACCCTTCTCTCTCTCCCCACACTCTACCCTTCTCTCTCTCCCCACACTCTACCCTTCTCTCTCTCCCCCACACTCTACCCTTCTCTCTCTCCCCACACTCTACCCTTCTCTCTCTCCCCACACTCTACCCTTCTCTCTCCCCCACTCTACCCTTCTCTCTCTCCCCACACTCTACCCTTCTCTCTCTCCCCACACTCTACCCTTCTCTCTCTCCCCACACTCTATCCTTCTCTCTCCCCACACTCTACCCTTCTCTCTCTCCCTCACACTCTATCCTTTTCTCTCTCTCCCCACACTCTACCCTTCTCTCTCTCCCCACACTCTACCCTTCTCTCTCTCCCCACACTCTACCCTTCTCTCTCTCCCCACACTCTACCCTTCTCTCTCTCCCCACACTCTACCCTTCTCGCTCTCCCCAACCCTCTACCCTTCTCTCTCCCCCACTCTACCCTTCTCTCTCTCCCCACACTCTACCCTTCTCTCTCTCCCCACACTCTACCCTTCTCTCTCTCCCCACACTCTACCCTTCTCTCTCTCCCCACACTCTACCCTTCTCTCTCTCCCCACACTCTACCCTTCTCTCTCTCCCCACACTCTACCCTTCTCTCTCTCCCCCACCCTCTACCCTTCTCTCTCTCCCCCACCCTCTACCCTTCTCTCTCTCCCCCACCCTCTACCCTTCTCTCTCCCCCCACACTCTACCCTTCTCTCTCTCCCCACCCTCTACCCTTCTCTCTCTCCCCACACTCTACCCTTCTCTCTCTCCCCACACTCTACCCTTCTCTCTCCCCCACTCTACCCTTCTCTCTCTCCCCACACTCTACCCTTCTCTCTCTCCCCACACTCTACCCTTCTCTCTCTCCCCACACTCTACCCTTCTCTCTCTCCCCCACTCTACCCTTCTCTCTCTCCCCACACTCTACCCTTCTCTCTCTCCCCACACTCTACCCTTCTCTCTCTCCCCACACTCTACCCTTCTCTCTCTCCCCACACTCTACCCTTCTCTCTCTCCCCACACTCTACCCTTCTCTCTCTCCCCACACTCTACCCTTCTCTCTCTCCCCCACCCTCTACCCTTCTCTCTCTCCCCCACCCTCTACCCTTCTCTCTCTCCCCCACCCTCTACCCTTCTCTCTCTCCCCCACCCTCTACCCTTCTCTCTCTCCCCCACACTCTACCCTTCTCTCTCTCCCCACACTCTACCCTTCTCTCTCTCCCCACACTCTACCCTTCTCTCTCTCCCCACACTCTACCCTTCTCTCTCTCCCCCACCCTCTACCCTTCTCTCTCTCCCCACACTCTACCCTTCTATCTCTCCCCACACTCTACCCTTCTCTCTCTCCCCCACCCTCTACCCTTCTCTCTCTCCCCACACTCTACCCTTCTCTCTCTCCCCACACTCTACCCTTCTCTCTCTCCCCACCCTCTACCCTTCTCTCTCTCCACCACCCTCTACCCTTCTCACTCTCCCCCACCCTCTACCCTTCTCTCTCTCCCCCACCCTCTACCCTTCTCTCTCTCCCCCACCCTCTACCCTTCTCTCTCTCCCCACACTCTACCCTTCTCTCTCTCCCCACACTCTACCCTTCTCTCTCTCCCCACCCTCTACCCTTCTCTCTCTCCCCCACCCTCTACCCTTCTCTCTCTCCCCACCCTCTACCCTTCTCTCTCTCCCCACACTCTACCCTTCTCTCTCTCCCCACCCTCTACCCTTCTCTCTCCCCCACTCTACCCTTCTCTCTCTCCCCACACTCTACCCTTCTCTCTCTCCCCACACTCTACCCTTCTCTCTCTCCCCACACTCTACCCTTCTCTCTCCCCACACTCTACCCTTCTCTCTCTCCCCAAACTCTACCCTTCTCTCTCTCCCCACACTCTACCCTTCTCTCTCTCCCCACACTCTACCCTTCTCTCTCTCCCCACACTCTACCCTTCTCTCTCTCCCCACACTCTACCCTTCTCTCTCTCCCCACACTCTACCCTTCTCTCTCTCCCCACACTCTACCCTTCTCTCTCTCCCCACACTCTACCCTTCTCTCTCTCCCCACACTCTACCCTTCTCTCTCTCCCCACACTCTACCCTTCTCTCTCTCCCCACACTCTACCCTTCTCTCTCTCCCCACACTCTACCCTTCTCTCTCTCCCCACACTCTACCCTTCTCTCTCTCCCCCACCCTCTACCCTTCTCTCTCTCCCCCACCCTCTACCCTTCTCTCTCTCCCCCACCCTCTACCCTTCTCTCTCCCCCCACACTCTACCCTTCTCTCTCTCCCCACCCTCTACCCTTCTCTCTCTCCCCACACTCTACCCTTCTCTCTCTCCCCACACTCTACCCTTCTCTCTCCCCCACTCTACCCTTCTCTCTCTCCCCACACTCTACCCTTCTCTCTCTCCCCACACTCTACCCTTCTCTCTCTCCCCACACTCTACCCTTCTCTCTCTCCCCCACTCTACCCTTCTCTCTCTCCCCACACTCTACCCTTCTCTCTCTCCCCACACTCTACCCTTCTCTCTCTCCCCACACTCTACCCTTCTCTCTCTCCCCACACTCTACCCTTCTCTCTCTCCCCACACTCTACCCTTCTCTCTCTCCCCACACTCTACCCTTCTCTCTCTCCCCCACCCTCTACCCTTCTCTCTCTCCCCCACCCTCTACCCTTCTCTCTCTCCCCCACCCTCTACCCTTCTCTCTCTCCCCCACCCTCTACCCTTCTCTCTCTCCCCCACACTCTACCCTTCTCTCTCTCCCCACACTCTACCCTTCTCTCTCTCCCCACACTCTACCCTTCTCTCTCTCCCCACACTCTACCCTTCTCTCTCTCCCCCACCCTCTACCCTTCTCTCTCTCCCCACACTCTACCCTTCTATCTCTCCCCACACTCTACCCTTCTCTCTCTCCCCCACCCTCTACCCTTCTCTCTCTCCCCACACTCTACCCTTCTCTCTCTCCCCACACTCTACCCTTCTCTCTCTCCCCACCCTCTACCCTTCTCTCTCTCCACCACCCTCTACCCTTCTCACTCTCCCCCACCCTCTACCCTTCTCTCTCTCCCCCACCCTCTACCCTTCTCTCTCTCCCCCACCCTCTACCCTTCTCTCTCTCCCCACACTCTACCCTTCTCTCTCTCCCCACACTCTACCCTTCTCTCTCTCCCCACCCTCTACCCTTCTCTCTCTCCCCCACCCTCTACCCTTCTCTCTCTCCCCACCCTCTACCCTTCTCTCTCTCCCCACACTCTACCCTTCTCTCTCTCCCCACCCTCTACCCTTCTCTCTCCCCCACTCTACCCTTCTCTCTCTCCCCACACTCTACCCTTCTCTCTCTCCCCACACTCTACCCTTCTCTCTCTCCCCACACTCTACCCTTCTCTCTCCCCACACTCTACCCTTCTCTCTCTCCCCAAACTCTACCCTTCTCTCTCTCCCCACACTCTACCCTTCTCTCTCTCCCCACACTCTACCCTTCTCTCTCTCCCCACACTCTACCCTTCTCTCTCTCCCCACACTCTACCCTTCTCTCTCTCCCCACACTCTACCCTTCTCTCTCTCCCCACACTCTACCCTTCTCTCTCTCCCCACACTCTACCCTTCTCTCTCTCCCCACACTCTACCCTTCTCTCTCCCCCACTCTACCCTTCTCTCTCTCCCCACACTCTACCCTTCTCTCTCTCCCCACACTCTACCCTTCTCTCTCTCCCCACACTCTATCCTTCTCTCTCCCCACACTCTACCCTTCTCTCTCTCCCTCACACTCTATCCTTTTCTCTCTCTCCCCACACTCTACCCTTCTCTCTCTCCCCACACTCTACCCTTCTCTCTCTCCCCACACTCTACCCTTCTCTCTCTCCCCACACTCTACCCTTCTCGCTCTCCCCAACCCTCTACCCTTCTCTCTCCCCCACTCTACCCTTCTCTCTCTCCCCACACTCTACCCTTCTCTCTCTCCCCACACTCTACCCTTCTCTCTCTCCCCACACTCTACCCTTCTCTCTCTCCCCACACTCTACCCTTCTCTCTCTCCCCACACTCTACCCTTCTCTCTCTCCCCACACTCTACCCTTCTCTCTCTCCCCCACCCTCTACCCTTCTCTCTCTCCCCCACCCTCTACCCTTCTCTCTCTCCCCCACCCTCTACCCTTCTCTCTCTCCCCCACCCTCTACCCTTCTCTCTCTCCCCCACACTCTACCCTTCTCTCTCTCCCCACACTCTACCCTTCTCTCTCTCCCCACACTCTACCCTTCTCTCTCTCCCCACACTCTACCCTTCTCTCTCTCCCCCACCCTCTACCCTTCTCTCTCTCCCCACACTCTACCCTTCTATCTCTCCCCACACTCTACCCTTCTCTCTCTCCCCCACCCTCTACCCTTCTCTCTCTCCCCACACTCTACCCTTCTCTCTCTCCCCACACTCTACCCTTCTCTCTCTCCCCACCCTCTACCCTTCTCTCTCTCCACCACCCTCTACCCTTCTCACTCTCCCCCACCCTCTACCCTTCTCTCTCTCCCCCACCCTCTACCCTTCTCTCTCTCCCCCACCCTCTACCCTTCTCTCTCTCCCCACACTCTACCCTTCTCTCTCTCCCCACACTCTACCCTTCTCTCTCTCCCCACCCTCTACCCTTCTCTCTCTCCCCCACCCTCTACCCTTCTCTCTCTCCCCACCCTCTACCCTTCTCTCTCTCCCCACACTCTACCCTTCTCTCTCTCCCCACCCTCTACCCTTCTCTCTCCCCCACTCTACCCTTCTCTCTCTCCCCACACTCTACCCTTCTCTCTCTCCCCACACTCTACCCTTCTCTCTCTCCCCACACTCTACCCTTCTCTCTCCCCACACTCTACCCTTCTCTCTCTCCCCAAACTCTACCCTTCTCTCTCTCCCCACACTCTACCCTTCTCTCTCTCCCCACACTCTACCCTTCTCTCTCTCCCCACACTCTACCCTTCTCTCTCTCCCCACACTCTACCCTTCTCTCTCTCCCCACACTCTACCCTTCTCTCTCTCCCCACACTCTACCCTTCTCTCTCTCCCCACACTCTACCCTTCTCTCTCTCCCCACACTCTACCCTTCTCTCTCTCCCCACACTCTACCCTTCTCTCTCTCCCCACACTCTACCCTTCTCTCTCTCCCCACACTCTACCCTTCTCTCTCTCCCCACACTCTACCCTTCTCTCTCTCCCCCACCCTCTACCCTTCTCTCTCTCCCCCACCCTCTACCCTTCTCTCTCTCCCCCACCCTCTACCCTTCTCTCTCCCCCCACACTCTACCCTTCTCTCTCTCCCCACCCTCTACCCTTCTCTCTCTCCCCACACTCTACCCTTCTCTCTCTCCCCACACTCTACCCTTCTCTCTCCCCCACTCTACCCTTCTCTCTCTCCCCACACTCTACCCTTCTCTCTCTCCCCACACTCTACCCTTCTCTCTCTCCCCACACTCTACCCTTCTCTCTCTCCCCCACTCTACCCTTCTCTCTCTCCCCACACTCTACCCTTCTCTCTCTCCCCACACTCTACCCTTCTCTCTCTCCCCACACTCTACCCTTCTCTCTCTCCCCACACTCTACCCTTCTCTCTCTCCCCACACTCTACCCTTCTCTCTCTCCCCACACTCTACCCTTCTCTCTCTCCCCCACCCTCTACCCTTCTCTCTCTCCCCCACCCTCTACCCTTCTCTCTCTCCCCCACCCTCTACCCTTCTCTCTCTCCCCCACCCTCTACCCTTCTCTCTCTCCCCCACACTCTACCCTTCTCTCTCTCCCCACACTCTACCCTTCTCTCTCTCCCCACACTCTACCCTTCTCTCTCTCCCCACACTCTACCCTTCTCTCTCTCCCCCACCCTCTACCCTTCTCTCTCTCCCCACACTCTACCCTTCTATCTCTCCCCACACTCTACCCTTCTCTCTCTCCCCCACCCTCTACCCTTCTCTCTCTCCCCACACTCTACCCTTCTCTCTCTCCCCACACTCTACCCTTCTCTCTCTCCCCACCCTCTACCCTTCTCTCTCTCCACCACCCTCTACCCTTCTCACTCTCCCCCACCCTCTACCCTTCTCTCTCTCCCCCACCCTCTACCCTTCTCTCTCTCCCCCACCCTCTACCCTTCTCTCTCTCCCCACACTCTACCCTTCTCTCTCTCCCCACACTCTACCCTTCTCTCTCTCCCCACCCTCTACCCTTCTCTCTCTCCCCCACCCTCTACCCTTCTCTCTCTCCCCACCCTCTACCCTTCTCTCTCTCCCCACACTCTACCCTTCTCTCTCTCCCCACCCTCTACCCTTCTCTCTCCCCCACTCTACCCTTCTCTCTCTCCCCACACTCTACCCTTCTCTCTCTCCCCACACTCTACCCTTCTCTCTCTCCCCACACTCTACCCTTCTCTCTCCCCACACTCTACCCTTCTCTCTCTCCCCAAACTCTACCCTTCTCTCTCTCCCCACACTCTACCCTTCTCTCTCTCCCCACACTCTACCCTTCTCTCTCTCCCCACACTCTACCCTTCTCTCTCTCCCCACACTCTACCCTTCTCTCTCTCCCCACACTCTACCCTTCTCTCTCTCCCCACACTCTACCCTTCTCTCTCTCCCCACACTCTACCCTTCTCTCTCTCCCCACACTCTACCCTTCTCTCTCCCCCACTCTACCCTTCTCTCTCTCCCCACACTCTACCCTTCTCTCTCTCCCCACACTCTACCCTTCTCTCTCTCCCCACACTCTATCCTTCTCTCTCCCCACACTCTACCCTTCTCTCTCTCCCTCACACTCTATCCTTTTCTCTCTCTCCCCACACTCTACCCTTCTCTCTCTCCCCACACTCTACCCTTCTCTCTCTCCCCACACTCTACCCTTCTCTCTCTCCCCACACTCTACCCTTCTCGCTCTCCCCAACCCTCTACCCTTCTCTCTCCCCCACTCTACCCTTCTCTCTCTCCCCACACTCTACCCTTCTCTCTCTCCCCACACTCTACCCTTCTCTCTCTCCCCACACTCAACCCTTCTCTCTCTCCCCACACTCTACCCTTCTCTCTCTCCCCACACTCTACCCTTCTCTCTCTCCCCACACTCTACCCTTCTCTCTCTCCCCACACTCTACCCTTCTCTCTCTCCCCACACTCTACCCTTCTCTCTCTCCCCACACTCTACCCTTCTCTCTCTCCCCACACTCTATCCTTCTCTCTCCCCACACTCTACCCTTCTCTCTCTCCCTCACACTCTATCCTTTTCTCTCTCTCCCCACACTCTACCCTTCTCTCTCTCCCCACACTCTACCCTTCTCTCTCTCCCCACACTCTACCCTTCTCTCTCTCCCCACACTCTACCCTTCTCTCTCTCCCCAACCCTCTACCCTTCTCTCTCCCCCACTCTACCCTTCTCTCTCTCCCTCTCTACCCTTCTCTCTCTCCCCACCCTCTACCCTTCTCTCTCTCCCCACACTCTACCCTTCTCTCTCCCCCACTCTACCCTTCTCTCTCTCCCCACACTCTACCCTTCTCTCTCTCCCCACACTCTACCCTTCTCTCTCTCCCCACACTCTACCCTTCTCTCTCTCCCCACACTATCCTTCTCTCTCCCCACACTCTACCCTTCTCTCTCTCCCCACACTCTACCCTTCTCTCTCTCCCCACACTCTACCCTTCTCTCTCTCCCCAACCCTCTACCCTTCTCTCTCTCTCTCTCTCTCTCTCTCTCTTCTGCTTTCTTTTTCTGTTCAGTGCACAGCTTGAGGTTAACAGATCAGCTCCAGTCATCCTTCTCTCCCTCCCTCTCTCCCTCCTTCCCAGCGGTCTCTCTGTCATTTGGGCCCTGACCGTGGCCCTCCACAGCCCCACATATCCAAACCATCCGTCACTCTGATCGTAGTTCTGCCGGATTCCTGCTGCATGTCGGGACACACACACACACACACACACAATCACACCCCCTCTTTCTCTCTCTCTCCATCTGTAATATTATCACTCCATCTCATCTCCAACATTCTGTTCCCCCTCTTCAGCTCCTCCTCTTTGAACGTGCTAAGAGTGAGAAATATGGTCTCACTCACTTTAAAACAATTATGCCTAATTTCCTTCATGTTGAGTGTGTGTACATTTCGTGGCTATCCACTTTTGTTTATAGCATTTCAACAAAAATGGATTAAGAGCAGAAATGAAAGTAGTTTCTAAAACATACCAAAATCAGATAACTTGGGTTTATCTTGTTATGAAGTCAGTGTACAGAATATGAATACAAATCCCATTGATCCATTGGCCATGATGGGATGACATCACATCTTACCCCTCTGCCTTGTCTGTTGGAGGGTTGATGCCAGCCAGGGTCCCAGAAATAGATCACCCCCTCTGCCTCCCTCTGTCACCTAATAATTTGCCATTTGGCTGCATATGCGTTTGGCCGTAGATAGTACCGGAATTAGACTTGAACCCTATGATGGAGTGCCTATATCCCCTTAAACCATAGTCTGTGGTGTAGTTTATAACTCCCCCTGGGATAAGTGGTGTCCAACTGAGTCCTGCTGTTCTGATTGGACCACACTGATAACCCCCTCCTGCGCATCACTTCCTGCCAGCGGGGTGAACCACTTATGGTGGGGCCAGATTGCACCTTACGAACATGTAATTTCCTCCTGGGAATGAGAGGATCATTAGCATGCCAGGTGCATTGTGGGGTATTGGAGGAGTAACTCCTTTCTCATTTTGTCTTTCCTTGGTTACTTGTGTCCTTTCTCCTAACCACCTTCTCAAAACGCATTGGATGAGAAGACCTAAGGGAAGAGACCTTGAATCTCCTCCTCCAATGTGTTTTGAGAAGGAGGCAAGGAGAGAGGACTTGAGGAAAGATGAATAACTAGTTAGCTTCAAGAACCTTCTCCACTGAGAAAGAGCCATAAGGTTCTTCAAGAACCTTCTCCTCAGTGAACTAGCTGTAGACTTTGAAGACTGACCTCCAACAATATGTCTGCCAACGTCTCTCTGCCTGATATAGCACTTTATTAAAATGACATTTCATTTAATCATGAAGAGAATCATTATTCTCTGTCCAGTGCTGAAGGTGTTAACTTTTGTCAATTCAGTTCAATGGAAACCATTGGAGAGCAGGACCTCAATTCAGAGCGTTGAATTATTTACAGCGTCCTAACGGCTGGTAAAAAGTCTCTCCTCTCTCCAACAGGTTGATAAGCAGGTGTGGAATTGGACATAAAGGATGTGTAACATGTTAAAGCTGCTGTGGAAAATGGATTGGTGTCAAGACTGTGGAAGAGTGAGTGCTAGAGAGAGAGAGGGAGCGGGAGGGAGGGAGGGGAGGGAGATGTCCTGACTTAGCTTCGGATAATTGTTGAATGTAATGAGAACCGACTTCACAAAATACCCTTTGAGGTTCATCTGGAAAAGAAAATAGAAACGTTCTCTGAACTGTAAGTATGTTTGGTGTTTACTTAGTTTTAATGAACACAGGTCATGACCACCACTAGGCTGGAGAGATGGTGCTTATTTACTCAAACAGTATGCTAATGTCTGTTGCAGTGGCAATACAAATATACCAGTTTGTTTGTATAAATACAGAAACAGGCGGAGAGGGAGGGTGAAATAGAGAACATTTTAGATTTGGTTAGGTTTGTCTCTCTTTGTGTTTCACTCGTTTAAAAAGCACTTTAGGGCCCTAATGTGGAACAGCCCTTTGCTGTCTAAATCATCCCTGTGTGGCTGTAGCATAGCTAGCCGTATCTCTAAATGCCTGTGGTTGTTTAGTATTCACCAGGCCACTGTGTCTCCTTTCCTAATAGGCTGTTAATCACGCGGCTCCTATCCGTCTAGGGCCTGTCATCACACCCACGTTCCAACACTGGTAAAGGAGAGGTTAATTACAATGTCTGTTCGTTTTCTCATTCAATCGCTCACTCTTTATCATTCTCTCTGTTCTGCCCTTTCTCTCTCTCTCTCTCCCTTTAAGCTTTATATTCTTCTACTCTTGAGCTGTCATGATTACAACTGAGCTGTCTTGAGTCACAGGATGTTCTGCAGAGCAGCATTGTCTGTCCTGCTAGTTGTAGTCAGTGTGTGCTAAATGCCTTAGCAGGTGACCAGTCACTTCTTATATCAAAGACCTGTCTCCAAAGCCAGTATTCATATGTTTTCCTTCGGGCAGTCTGTCTACACTGTATCCTGTATACCTGGTCCTTCGGTGTTGGAATACATATACTGGGCTTTGAATTACATTCCAGCCCGAGAGCAGAACTCCACTGTGTGTCTCTCAGTATGCATCTCTTTTCACTGGTGTCTTCATCCTCTAACCTGGTCCCAGATCTGTTTGTCCTGTCTTCATCCTCTAGCCTGGTCCCAGATCTGTTTCTCCTGTCTTCATCCTCTAACCTGGTCCCAGATCTGTTTGTCCTGTCTTCATCCTCTAGCCTGGTCCCAGATCTGTTTGTCCTGTCTTCATCCTCTAACCTGGTCCCAGATCTGTTTCTCCTGTCTTCATCCTCTAGCCTGGTCCCAGATCTGTTTGTCCTGTCTTCATCCTCTAACCTGGTCCCAGATCTGTTTGTCCTGTCTTCATCCTCTAACCTGGTCCCAGATCTGTTTCTCCTGTCTTCATCCTCTAACCTGGTCCCAGATCTGTTTGTCCTGTCTTCATCTTCTAGCCTGGTCCCAGATCTGTTTGTCCTGTCTTCATCCTCTAACCTGGTCCCAGATCTGTTTGTCCTGTCTTTATCCTCTAGCCTGGTCCCAGATCTGTTTGTCCTGTCTTTATCCTCTAACCTGGTCCCAGATCTGTTTCTCCTGTCTTCATCCTCTAACCTGGTCCCAGATCTGTTTGTCCTGTCTTCATCCTCTAACCTGGTCCCAGATCTGTTTGTCCTGTCTTCATCCTCTAACCTGGTCCCAGATCTGTTTCTCCTGTCTTCATCCTCTAACCTGGTCCCAGATCTGTTTGTCCTGTCTTCATCTTCTAGCCTGGTCCCAGATCTGTTTGTCCTGTCTTCATCCTCTAACCTGGTCCCAGATCTGTTTGTCCTGTCTTTATCCTCTAGCCTGGTCCCAGATCTGTTTGTCCTGTCTTCATCCTCTAGCCTGGTCCCAGATCTGTTTGTCCTGTCTTCATCCTCTAGCCTGGTCCCAGATCTTTTTGTCCTGTCTTCATCCTCTAGCCTGGTCCCAGATCTGTTTGTCCTCTCTTTATCCTCTAGCCTGGTCCCAGATCTGTTTGTTCTGTATATGTCAATTATATTTAGTTGTTTGGCCCTTTTGAATTAAATTCCAGCCTGACAGTATTAATATCCAATCTCTCTGTGTATCTTTCCATTTCAATTGTGACTTTATCCTCCCCCGCATGCTGAAGGATGTTGTTGTTCTACCATTCCCCGGGATAGATGGGGATGAGATGTCACCTGGAAAGAATTATGGTTGTGGCGTTGGTGGTGAAATTACCCATGAGGGGGAACCAGCCGTAAACAGCTCAATAATGGTTCATTACTGGTTTTGGTTAATTACAAGTCAAAATGGGACCAGAGGACATTTATAGGCAAGCTGTCGAATAGAGGGGAGAGGTTGTGTTCCAGTCAACATGATTTATTGTTGGAGAATGGTTATGAGACATGAAGGGCCGTGTGTTCAAGGTTGCCATGTTGGAGAAATGTCTTGTTATATAAATGTTTAGGGAGGCCAGGTTTGAAAATAACAATTTCTTGTGATACACAAGTTATGATACACAAAGATACTTGTGTTGAGGGTTGGTCGTGTTCAGGGTTGCCCGGTTGGACAACAACCATGGCCCGTGCGTTGGCTCAGTTGGTCTGGGAATAGAAGTAAGGCTCCTCATGATCTAGAAGGAGAGGTTTTATTCCAGAAAACTGGATTTCTTGTTATGAGACTGAGATACGAAGGTCCTTGTGTTCGAGGTTGCCAGGTTGGAGTATATCCTAATAACAGGTTATGACACATGAAGGTTGTCATATTCAGGGTTGCCAGTTTGGTCATGTCCGGGGATGCCAGGTTGAAGAATAAGAGTTATTTACCCCTGGCTCAACTGGTCTGGTTAGGAATAAGGCCCCTCGCGGTGTTCTGCAGTGATGTGCTGTTCTGTGGTGCACCAATGGGAAATGCAGTGCTTTACTAGTCAGACAAGGTTAAGGAGAGCCAACGACTCAGTTCTGTTTTAGTTTGTTACTCTGTTGCCCTGATGGGGAGTGAGTTGTGTTGACGATGAGCAATGTGACACTGTGTCTTTTCCAGTCAAGTTCCAAGCAATAAAGTGGCAAGAATGAATCAATAGTACAACATTCAAATCAAAATATGTCGATCCATCACCGATTACTCAG
This sequence comes from Oncorhynchus clarkii lewisi, assembly GCF_045791955.1. NCBI lineage: Eukaryota > Metazoa > Chordata > Actinopteri > Salmoniformes > Salmonidae > Oncorhynchus > Oncorhynchus clarkii. The sequence goes on from NW_027260857.1 coordinate 36,501, forward strand.
GTCTGTATCCATGTGCTCACATCTAGTCGATAAGTAGCAAAGTGCTCAATTGAGTAAATGACAGTTGGTCATGTAGAATGTAAATAAGTGGGGAACACATTTACTGTGGGGGACCTTGTACACTGTCCTGAATTAGGTATTACACACTCTACCCTCCTCAATCACTCTGATCTATAATATTCAAAAAGACGACTCAAGTTTAACTCAATTATGTCAATTAAGGAAGTAAATTGAAATTCCTCATTTAGATTTCAGTTTACTTCCTGAATTGACTGAGTTGAAATTGAATTGACCCCAATCATGATCTCAACCATAGACATGACTGTTTTAATGTCTCTTTGGTTTACATTGTAAACACAAGTAAATGGCCCCTCTAACATCCTCTGTCTCCATCTGCCTCCCTGTTTATCTGGGTGAGTAAGGTTGTGTACTCTCAGGCAGGCTCTGAGGGCATTCATTATCCTAAAGAGGTGGCCTGGAGGCAGGGACTCCCCCTCCCTTCCTTGGCCCATGGTGCCTCCTGGGTTATTATCTGAGTTGTGCATATTAGCGTTTCTTATTGGACGAGTCAAGGTATTCCAATAAGTTTGTTTTCTTCTATCTTGTAGCCTAATGAACTGAGCCCTGCCTAAACATCCCTGACCTCATTAGTGCTGAGTACATTAAAACACAAATCTGATTTCCTATAGTGAACTCGGAGGCTTAAAGCCACTCAGACAAAGGGATGGCTTCTCTCCTAACGGACTGAGGAGGTGTGAGTGTTGAATACAGATAATACATGTCGTTTTCTTCTTCTAGCCGACCATCGTCTGTCCAACTGGGCATTACAGAGGTTAGAAGATGTTTTCACACACAGATGGCCACATGCATGGCGGCACACTACACACTATCAGGGTTGGAAAAAGTACTGAAATATCCTACTCAAGTAGAGGTAAAATTACTGGAATGACTCATATCTAAAAAGTGCGTAGAGTAAAAGTAATTGAGTTAAATAAAAACATTGACCCTGACAATTAGCTAATTTCAGTAAGGTTACCTGAACGTTGTTTACACGTGATATTTTCCATGCATTATAGGAAGTGAGGAAATGAATGTACAGTAGGAACTAAGACAAGAAGGCACTGTATTTTTTTTTAAACGTATGTATTTGTAAAAAATATATATAATATTAACATTTGAAAATAAATTAAACTGTATTAAAGTGTAAAGATTTTAAAAAGCAATACAAAATAAAGTGCATAAACCATAAAGATGCCAGACTTCAATATACTTCAGACTCCAGATAAAACATGTCTTTCACCAATTCAACCCTGTGTTACTAATTACTTTACACCTCTACACACTACACACACACCAGAGGGACCCAAACTCACTCAATTACTATACAAATAAAACACTGACAAATTACAACATCAACAGAGCAGCCTTCCCTTGGTGGTTGGTAATGGAAAACACCTGGCTGTAGTGTACGAAGATTCAACCATCTGGATTTAGTTAGTAATAACTGTCTGGGCTTAACAACACATTGATAGACATACTAATGGGAAAATGGCTAGCGTGCCTTGTTGGGCCTAACGTAAAGCCTTTTACAATAGCCATCAACCACACAATACAAGATGTGAGAAGGAGAGAAATGGGGAGGAAGAGAGACGGATAAAGAGAGGGGAAGAGAGGCGGATAGAGATAGGGGAAGAGAGAGGGGAAGAGACACGGATAGAGAGAGGGGAAGAGAGACGGATAGAGAGAGGGGAAGAGACACGGATAGAGAGAGGGGAAGAGAGACGGATAGAGAGAGGGGGGAAGAGAGACGGATAGAAAAATGGGGAGGAAGAGAGACGGATAGAGAGGGGGGGAGGGAGAGAGACGGATAGAGAGAGGGGAAGAGAGACGGATAGAGAAATGGGGAGGAAGAGAGACGGATAGAGAGAGGGGAAGAGAGACGGATAGAGAGAGGCGGAGGGAGAGAGACGGATAGAGAGGGGGGGAGGGAGAGAGACGGATAGAGAGAGGGGAAGAGAGACGGATAGAGAGAGGGGAAGAGAGACGGATAGAGAAATGGGGAGGAAGAGAGACGGATAGAGAAATGGGGAGGAAGAGAGACGGATAGAGAGAGGCGGAGGGAGAGAGGAAGAATTCAACTCTGTATGTAAAATAGCAGTCCATCGAAACCCTATTGTCCTGGATGTCCTCACACAATGCTGCACTGAGTAATGCTGCCCTTTTATGTAAAAATGAACATTCAACCATCGCACAGGGATGTGCACATGGAGTTTGCAAAGTGGATGTTCAAAGTGCATGCTAATTCTGGTTACAGCTGAAATTCACAACACCAGAGAAGGTTTTTCCTCAGTGGTTAATTGAACACCTTGTTTCCACCTCCCTGTTATGTTCAAACTGGGCATTGTGGGTATGCTACGCTGCTACACTGCAGCCATCGGACCGTAGAGGGAAGGCTTTCTTTGAAATCAATGACAGCCGCTATACTGCCCGTGTGGCGTCACGTCCCATGGCAGCATCCAAGATCAAGAATCGCGGAGGTTCAAATAAAAATGTAAGGCTGATGTGGGTTCATTCTATTGGATGAATTGAAATAATGAGAAATAAAGTTGATTTATGACGTCAAGAAGCTTCCAGCTAGCAGAAACTCAAGCTAGCTAGCTACATTGACTAGCTCGGTTTACAATGTAAACAAAAGCATCTTGTGTAATTAGAGGATAATTTAGTACAACCACTAACGACAATTGAAGAGTACTTGTGGAAAACTGTCCCAAAGCTATCGCTGAGTATGATGCAGTACAGTAGGGAACATAAAGAGACTCTTCCATTCCTCAAAACAACACGCTCTGTGTAGCAGCTAGAACGTCGCACTGACACGACGCTGATGACAACGCAGCGCTTATAGATGGGCTGAGGAGTTAGCCTGGTCCCAGATCTGTTTGTGTCCAAACATGACAATGACCTTAGGAGTTGGCAAGACACAAACAGATCTTGGATCAGCTGATCCCACCCCCCTGTACAGTCATGGAGATGTTTTGTCAGTAACTCCACTGGAGTCTATGAGAGACCCGTTGTCTATTAAAGATGCACAGACTCACATTAGGTTCATTAAAGTGTTGACATGGTATCCAATGTGCTCTAATGAGTCAATGACTTCACCTTTATCACTGTTATTCTGTATGAGTGACTGACTAATGGCATCCCACTGGGAACAGACGTCAGTTCAACATCTAGTTTTGATGTACATTTGGTTGAGTTGTAAAATGACGTGAATTCAACCTGAAATCCCCCAAAAATTATCACCATGTCATTGTATTTCGGTTCGAAGTTACATAGATTACTTTTCAAATCACATCCGTTTTCCACTTTCATTTAACATCATCACATTGAATTTGTGGGTTGAAATGATGTGGAAACAGCATTGATTCAACCCGTTTTTGCCCAGTGGGATGTGTTTCAGAGGTTTATCGGATAGTTAAAGGGATAGTGAACACACATTACAAAGAAAACAGGATTCAGAGTAAGGAAACCAATATATCATTTGGTTGAACTATCCCTTGAAGTTTGATTAGATATCAAGTCAAGTATCTTTTATCCTTTAGCTTCACAGTTTAAAGGCACAGTACATCATTAAACTTCAAAGCAAGCTTACCAAGTCCAGACAAGTCCAGGCCTTCAACATTTGAAAAAGAGCAGCACAGCATAGAGTGTTGTTGTGCAGTGGCATCTGCTTTGAGTTTGGCCATCCAATGCAAATGTGCTTTATTGTGGCTCAGATATCATTGTGTTAGATGTGGCTGGATGGGCAGAGCTGGGAGCCAGGCTTTCTTCCTTGGTTTGGAGGTGGAGCTGATCTGAGACCTGGGTTCAAATGCTGTGGTATTAGAACACTTTGAGTTAGCGTTAGCCTGCCTGGAGTGGGTGGAGTTTTGGGACTACTCCGTTGGTTAAATTGTGTCAAGGCAAGCTCAATCGATCTTAAGTATTTGGAACATTTTGAACCCAGTTCTGCTGCTGATCCAGGTGAGGGGATGGGGTGCCGTGGCAATGGGCTGGTGTATACATGCTGCAGATGGGTGGGGGGTTATTTGGCTGCAGAGCGTCCTCATCCCTTATTCTATCAGATGTGGGCATTGCCTTACAGAGGTGATGATGGGGTTGAATGAGAGGCTTTGAAGATGGAATCTCCACCTCCAGTTGGACAAAAGTTGTCCAGAAAACTCCACACTAGTGTGTCATCAGATTAAGGCAAAGGATACATCCTGATTCTCCACTCTTCTCCCAAACTAGTACAGCTAGTTGCACATTCATGATGTTTTGAAAAGGATGGGATAAGTGTCAGCATTGCCTGGAGCACCGTTCTTTCCCCCAACATGACCACTGACTTCACCTTCATCACTCTTCTGCCAGAGGGCATGGATGGATTGAACAGTCTCTTTCCCCCAACATGACCACTGACTTCACCTTCATCACTCTTCTGCCAGAGGGCATGGATGGATTGAACAGTCTCTTTCCCGCCAACATGACCACTGACTTCACCTTTATCACCATTCTGCCAGAGGGCATGGATGGATTGAACAGTCTCTTTCGCCCCAACATGACCACTGACTTCACCTTCATCACCATTCTGCCAGAGGGCATGGATGGATTGAACAGTCTCTTTCCCCCCAACATGACCACTGACGTCAGACGACTTTATTGGTAGAAGGGTCATGTTTCCCCAATACGCTGATATTTTCCTCACTAATGGTTCAGGTTAGGAAAGCAGGAAGCTGATCCTAGATCTGTACTTAGGGGAAACATCCCACCAGGTCATCTCCATGAGCACTTTATTGGCCTCTAACTAACAGGTCATCAGTATGTGACACAGATGTTATCAGATAGGCCACTATTTAAATTATCCTACTAATATGTGCTCAACATGGACCATGGTTAACCTGATGTCATCACCCAATTCCCTGTAAGGTCTCTAATGGGTTCACCACAGTGTGTCTCTCCCATTCCTCACACACAAACTTAAACACACACACACACCAGGTCATCTCCATGTGACCGAGGGGTTAAATCGTTACACCCACCAGGTCATCTCCATGTGACCGAGGGGTTAAATCGTTACACCCACCAGGTCATCTCCAGATGTAATTAGAAGAGTCTGAACTTGGAGAAACAGACTCTTGTCTCCATGTTCTAACAGAAAGGAGGATTGATTGCGGTGCAGTCAGAAAGCCAATGTGGACTTTTTCACTGGGATGGAGCAATTAAGCATCATTATAGTGGTGCTCTGCACAGAGTACAGCTGAGATGAGGGATATTATGTTGGCGAGGGGTGGATCTATGCCCCAGTCTATTTAAAAACCTATTAACGATGGCATGGATATATGGCCTGGCCTTCTTGCTGCTCAGTGGTCAGAAGGGTTACTGTTGTTGTTGTGATGATGAGGCATTGGGTTGCCAGGTGACGGTGATTATATGGGCTGGTGTGTAATAAAGCTTTTTATTATTTCCCTTATGCCTTGTCCAGGCCTTGTCTCTACAGGGGTTTATTACTGCTGATGCTGTTTGGACTGTACTCATTCTGCCCAATACTCTCCCTCTGTCTCTCTCTCCCTCTGTCTCTCCTCTCTCTCTCTGTATCCTGAGTGTCTCTCCTCTCTCTCTCCGTATCCTGAGTGTCTCTCCTCTCTCTCTCTCTGTATCCTGAGTGTCTCTCCTCTCTCTCTCTCTCTGTATCCTGAGTGTCTCTCCTCTCTCTCTGTGTATCCTGAGTGTCTCTCCTCTCTCTCTCTCTCTCTCTCTCTCTGTATCCTGAGTGTCTCTCCTCTCTCTCTGTGTATCCTGAGTGTCTCTCCTCTCTCTCTCTGTATCCTGAGTGTCTCTCCTCCCCCTCTCTGTATCCTGAGTGTCTCTCCTCTCTGTCTCTGTATCCCGAGTGTCTCTCCTCTCTCTCTGTATCCTGAATGTCTCTCCTCTCTCTCTCTGTCTCTGTATCCTGACTGTCTCTCCTCTCTCTCTCTGTATCCTGAGTGTCTCTCCTCTCTCTCTGTGTATCCTGAGTGTCTCTCCTCTCTCTCTCTCTCTCTCTCTCTCTGTATCCTGAGTGTCTCTCCTCTCTCTCTCTGTATCCTGAGTGTCTCTCCTCTCTCACTCTGTATCCTGAGTGTCTCTCCCCTCTCTCTCTGTATCCTGAGTGTCTCTCCTCTCTCTCTCTGTATCCTGAGTGTCTCTCCTCTGTCTCTGTATCCTGAGTGTCTCTCCTCTCTCTCTGTATCCTGAGTGTCTCTCCTCTCTCTCTGTATCCTGAGTGTCTCTCCTCTCTCTCTCTGTCTCTGTATCCTGAGTGTCTCTCCTCTCTCTCTCTGTATCCTGAGTGTCTCTCCTCTCTGTCTCTGTATCCTGAGTGTCTCTCCTCTCTGTCTCTGTATCCTGAGTGTCTCTCCTCTCTCTCTCTGTATCCTGAGTGTCTCTCCTCTCTGTCTCTGTATCCTGAGTGTCTCTCCTCTCTCTCTGCATCCTGAGTGTCTCTCCTCTCTCTCTCTGTCTCTGTATCCTGAGTGTCTCTCCTCTCTGTCTCTGTATCCTGAGTGTCTCTCCTCTCTGTCTCTGTATCCTGAGTGTCTCTTCTCTCTCTCTCTCTGTATCCTGAGTGATTCTCCCCTCTCTCTCTGTGTATCCTGAGTGATTATCCTCTCTGTCTCTGCATCATGAGTGTTTCTCCTCTCTGTATCCTGAGTGTCTCTCCTCTCTGTCTCTATAACCTGAGTGTCTCTCCTCTCTCTCTCTCTGTATCCTGAGTGTCTCCTCTCTCTCTCTGTATCCTGAGTGATTCTCGGCATGTCTCTGTATGCTGAGTGTCTCTCCTCTCTCTCTGTGTATCCTGAGTGTCTCTCCTCTCTCTCTCTGTAACCTGAGTGTCTCTCCCCTCTCTCTCTGTATCCTGAGTGATTCTCCTCTCTCTCTGTGTGTCCTGAGTGTCTCTCCTCTCTCTCTGTGTATCATGAGTGTCTCCCCTCTCTCTGTGTGTATCCTGAGTGTCTCTCCTCTCTCTCTCTGTATCCTGAGTGTCTCTCCTCTCTCTCTCTCTGTATCCCAAGTGTCTCTCCTCTCTCTCTCTGTATCCTGAGTGTCTCTCCCCTCTCTCTCTGTATCCTGAGTGATTCTCCTCTCTCTCTGTGTGTCCTGAGTGTCTCTTCTCTCTCTCTGTGTATCATGAGTGTCTCCCCTCTCTCTGTGTGTATCCTGAGTGTCTCTCCTCTCTCTCTCTGTATCCTGAGTGTCTCTCCTCTCTCTCTCTCTGTATCCCGAGTGTCTCTCCTCTCTGTCTCTGTATCCTGAGTGTCTCTCCTCTGTCTCTCTCTCTGTATCCTGAGTGATTCTCCTCTCTCTCTGTATCCTGAGTGTCTCTCCTCTCGCTCTGTGTATCCTGAGTGTCTCTCCTCTCTCTCTGTGTATCCTGAGTGTCTCTCCTCTCTCTCTCTGTATCCTGAGTGTCTCTCCTCTCTCTCTGTGTATCCTGAGTGTCTCTCCTCTCTCTCTGTATCCTGAGTGTCTCTCCTCTCTCTCTATGTATCCTGAGTGTCTCTCCTCTCTCCCTCTGTATCCTGAGTGTCTCTCCTCTCTCTCTCTGTACCTTGAGTGAATCTCCCCTCTGTCTCTGTATCCTGAGTGCCTCTCCTCTCCCTCTCTGTATCCTGAGTGTCTATCCTCTCTGTCTCTGTATCCTGAGTGTCTCTCCTCTCTGTCTCTATATCCTGAGTGTCTCTCTCCTCTCTCTCTCTGTATCCTGAGTGTCTCTCTCCTCTCTCTCTCTGTATCCTGTCTCTCCTCTCTCTCTCTCTGTATCCTGAGTGTCTCTCCTCTCTCTCTGTGTATCCTGAGTGTCTCTCCTCTCTCTCTGTGTATCCTGAGTGTCTCTCCTCTCTCTCTGTGTATCCTGAGTGTCTCTCCTCTCTCTCTCTGTATCCTGAGTGTTTCTCCTCTCTCTCTCTGTATCCCGAGTGTCTCTCCTCTCTCTCTGTGTATCCTGAGTGTCTCTCCTCTCTCTCTCTGTATCCTGAGTGTCTCTCCTCTCTCTCTCTGTATCCTGAGTGTCTCTCCTCTCTCTCTCTGTATCCTGAGTGATTCTCCCCTCTGTCTCCATATCCTGAGTGTCTCTCTTCTCTCTCTGTATCCTGAGTGTCTCTCCTCTCTCTCTGTATCCTGAGTGATTCTCATCTCTCTCTGTATCCTGAGTGTCTCTCCTCTCTCTATATATATCCTGAGTGTTTCACCTCTCTCCCTCTGTATCCTGAGTGTCTCTCCTCTCTCTCTCTGTATCCTGAGTGTCTCTCCTCTCTCTCTCTGTATCCTGAGTGTCTCTCCTCTCTCTCTCTGTATCCTGAGTGTCTCTCCTCTCTGTCTCTGTATCCTGAGTGTCTCTCCTCTCTGTCTCTGTATCCTGAGTGTCTCTCCTCTCTCTCTCTGTATCCTGAGTTATTCTCCTCTCGCTCCCTCTGTATCCTGAGTGTTTCCTTATCATGTCTCCCCTCTTGTCGTCATCTCCACCCCAGGCCTGGCTGACTGAGATCCATGATTACGCCCAGCAGGATGTGGTCCTGATGCTGCTGGGAAACAAGGTGAGGTTTCCTGGGTTAGGCCTGATCCCAGACGGACACACCTGCAGCCACATCAGACGGCAGCCCAGACACAACACAGACACAACAGACAGACAGACAGGCAGACACAAAGAAAACAGACAGACACAACAACCATAAACAATAGACAGAGAAACCAAATAAACTGTACAGTATAAACGTAGCCCAGGACTTGGAGGATCTATTCACAGTATATCCTCATAGTGTAACACTAAACACTAAATCTACCTTTTTAAGTGAGAATACGCATTTTTCTGAAGCTCAAAAAGAAAGGAAATTCACATGAGCACCACAATGCCTACTCCACCCATGCTCTACCAAGGTTTTCCAACACACAGCTTTGACCTAATACAGTAGCTGTGTTGGTCTATTGTACTTTAAAACCACATGTAGGCAGGTTGCAATCATTCTGGTTTTAACATTGAGCATCATTCTGAGCATACTTAGTAACCCGGCGTCCGGATTCACTTGTATATGTTCTATGAGTACTTCAGTGTCTACTTCCTGATTCAAAACTATGTCCATTGGAACAATAAAGTTATCTCTAGTCTACTGGAATTGCTTCTAACCCTGACACATCTGCTGCCAAATAACAACACAGACACAACACCAGATCAGCACATATGCAGGAGGGATGTAACAAATCACTGCTACTATAAATAAGTCCCATCCACATACTGCTAGAGCAGGGAACAGATGCTTGGTCCAGAAGTTTAGTCTAATCTAAACAGTCCCCACACACCGGGAATCATCCCCTCATTATAATGCTCACACATAATCTAGACTCATTAAGAATTGTAGGTCTGATCCCATATTCTGTACGGAATGTGTTGTTTTCCATTACGTAACCCTCCTGGAACAAGGTGATTTTTAAGACAAGCCCCTGCATTGATGATAGTGAGACTGAGGCTAGTCATGCATGGTGGTGGTATGGTGGTATCAGAGAATCTCTACCTTTCTCATCTCTCTCTTTCTGTCTTTCTTTCGGTCTCTCTCTCTCTCTTGCTTTTCTTTTTCTGATCTCTCCCCAGGCTGATGCCACACAGCAGAGGGTGGTGAAGAGAGAGGATGGAGAGAGGCTGGCCAAGGTGAGTGTCACTTTAAAGAAATGAGTTAATACTGAGGAAGATGCAGATTGACTCGAACAGTGAACGACACCACGGTCAATTAACTGTCTTCCTCTCTCTGTATCTCTCTATCTCTCTCTCTCTGTGTATATCTCTCTCTCTCTGTATCTCTCCCTCTGTGTATCTACAGTTGAAGTCGGAAGTTTACACGCAAATACATTTAAACTCAGTTTTTCACAGTTCCTGACATTTAATCCTAGTGAAAATGTCTTAGGTCAGTTCGGATCACCACTTTATTTTAAGAATGTGAAATGTCAGAATATTAGTAGAGAGAGTGATTTATTTCAGCTTTTATTTCTTTCATCACATTCCCAGTGGGTCAGAAGTGTACATACACTCAATTAGTATTTGGTAGCATTGCGTTAAATTGTTTAACTTGGGTCAAATGTTTCGGGTAGCCTTCCACAAGCTTCCCACAATAAGTTGGGTCATTTTTGGCCCATTCCTCCTGACATATTTGGTGTAACTGCGTCAGGTTTGTAGGCCTCCTTGCTCGTACACACTTTTTCAGTTCTGCCCACACGTTTTCTATAGGATTGAGGTCAGGGCTTTATGACGGCCACTCCAATACCTTGACTTTGTTGTCCTTAGGCCATTTTGCCACAACTTTGGAAGTATGCTTGGGGTCATTGTCCATTTGGAAGACCCATTTGCAACTGAGCTTTAACTTCCTGACTGATGTCTTGAGATGTTGCTTCAATATATCCACATAATTTTCTTTCGTCATGATGCCATCTATTTTGTGAAGTGCACCAGTCCCTCCTGCAGCAAAGCACCCCCACAACATGATGCTGCCACCCCCGTGCTTCACGGTTGGGATGGTGTTCTTCGGCTTAACAAACCTCCCCCTTTTTCCGATGGTCATTATGGGCAAAGAGTTCTATTTTTGTTTCATCAGACCAGAGGACATTTCTCCAAAAAATACGATCTTTGTCCCCGTGTGCAGTTGCAAACCGTAGTTTGACTTTTTTTTATGGTGGTTTTGGAGCAGTAGCCTCTCCCTCGTTTAACCTCTCTCGGATATGCGGGACAGTAGCGTCCCAACTGGCCAACATCCAGTGAAAATGCAGAGCGCCAAATTCAAATAAATTACTATAACATTTTAACTTTCATGAAATCACACATTCAAGATACCAAATGAAAGCTACACTTGTAGTGAATCCAGCCAACGTGTCAGATTTCCAAAAAGCTTTTCGGCGAGCGATGCTATTATCTGAGGATAGCAGTAAACAAAGACAGAAAAGCATATTTCAACCCTGCAGGCGCGACACAAAACGCAGAAATAAAGATAGAATTCATGCCTTACCTATGATGAGCTTCTTCTGTTGGCACTCCAATATGTCCCATAAACATCACAAATGGTCCTTTTGTTCGATTAATTCCGTCTATATATATCCAAAAAGTCCATTTATTTGGCGCGTTTGATCCAGAAAAACACTGGTTCCAAGTCGCGCAACCTGACTACAAAATGTCTCATAAGTTACCTGTAAGCTTTGTCCAAACATGTCAAACTACTTTCCTAATACAACTTTAGGTGTTTTTTAACATAAATAATCGATACAATTGAAGACTGGAGGAATTGTGTTCAATACCGGAGGAAAACTAGGTGGAGCGAGCTTTTCAGGTCACGCGCCACTATCAAAGAGTACACTTCCCTCATTCTGAACAGTGTTACTTCTTAATTTCTCAAAGGAAAAACCTTAACCAATTTCTAAAGACTGTTGATATCCAGTGGAAGCGATAGGAACTGCAGGGAAGTCAATTAGAAATCTGGATTCCCAATGAAAGCTCATTGAAAAGAGAGTGACCTCAAAAAAGAAAAATCTGAACGTTTGTCCTCGGGGTTTCGCCTGCCAAATAAGTTATGTTGGACTCACAGACATGATTCAAACAGTTTTAGAAACTTCAGAGTGTTTTCTATACAAATCTACTAATAATATGCATTTCTTAGCATCTGGCTCTAAGTAGCAGGCCGTTTACTTTGGACACGCTTTTCATCTGGACGTGAAAATACTGCCCCCTGTCCCAAAGACGTTAACTGTTAACTGTGTCTCGCTCTCTCTCTCTCTGTATATATATCTCTCTGTTTCTCTCTGTCTGTCTCGCTCTCTGTCTGTCTCGCTCTCTGTCTGTCTCGCTCTCTGTCTGTCTCGCTCTCTGTCTGTCTCGCTCTCTGTCTCTCGCTCTCTGTCTGTCTCGCTCTCTCTCTGTCTCTCTTTCTCGCTCGCTCTCTGTCTGTCTCGCTCTCTGTCTGTCTCGCTCTCTCTCTGTCTCTCTTTCTCGCTCGCTCTCTGTCTGTCTCGCTCTCTGTCTGTCTCACTCTCTCTCTCTGTATATATATCTCTCTGTTTCTCTCTGTCTGTCTCACTCTCTGTCTGTCTCACTCTCTCTCTGTATATATATCTCTCTGTTTCTCTCTGTCTGTCTCTCGCTCTCTGACTGTCTAGTTCTCTCTCTCTGTATATATATCTCTCTGTTTCTCTCTGTCTGTCTCGCTCTCTGTCTGTCTCGCTCTCTCTGTATATATATCTCTCTGTTTCTCTCTGTCTGTCTCGCTCTCTCTCTGTCTCTCTTTCTCGCTCGCTCTCTGTCTGTCTCGCTCTCTCTCTGTCTCTCTTTCTCGCTCGCTCTCTGTCTGTCTCGCTCTCTGTCTGTCTCTCTGTCTCTCTTTCTCGCTCGCTCTCTGTCTGTCTCGCTCTCTGTCTGTCTCGCTCTCTGTCTGTCTCGCTCTCTGTCTGTCTCGCTCTCTGTCTGTCTTGCTCTCTGTCTGTCTCTCGCTCTCTGTCTGTCTCGCTCTCTCTCTCTGTATATATATCTCTCTGTTTCTCTCTGTCTGTCTTGCTCTCTGTCTGTCTCGCTCTCTCTCTGTATATATATCTCTCTGTTTCTCTCTGTCTGTCTCGCTCTCTGTCTTGCTCTCTGTCTGTCTCTCGCTCTCTGTCTGTCTCGCTCTCTCTCTCTGTATATATATATCTCTGTTTCTCTCTGTCTGTCTCGCTCTCTGTCTGTCTCGCTCTCTCTCTGTATATATATCTCTCTGTTTCTCTCTGTCTGTCTCGCTCTCTCTCTTTCTCTCAATTAAATTCTAGCAGCTTTATTGGCATGGAAAACATATGTATACGTTGCTAAAGCACTCTCTCTCACTCTCACTCTCTCTCTCTCACTCTCTCACTCTCTGTCTCACTCTCTGTCTCACTCTCTCTCACTCTCTGTCTCACTCTCTCTCACTCTCTCTCACTCTCTGTCTCACTCTCTCACTCACTCTCTCTCTCACTCTCTCTCACTCTCTCTCACTCTGTCTCACTCTCTGTCTCACTCTCTCTCACTCTCTGTCTCACTCTCTCTCACTCTCTCTCTCACTCTCTGTCTCACTCTATGTCTCACTCTCTCTCACTCTCTGTCTCACTCTCTTTCACTCTCTGTCTCACTCTCTCTCACTCTCTCTCACTCTGTCTCACTCTCTCTCACTCTCTGTCTCACTCTCTCTCACTCTCTCTCACTGTCTCACTCTCTCTCACTCTCTCTCACTCTCTCTCACTCTCTGTCTCACTCTCTCTCACTCTCTGTCTCACTCTCTGTCTCACTCTCTGTCTCACTCTCTGTCTCACTCTCTCTCACTCTCTCTCACTCTCTGTCTCACTCTCTCTCACTCTGTCTTACTCTCTGTCTACCTCTCTCTCACTCTCTGTCTCACTCTCTGTCTCACTCTCTCTCACTCTCTCTCTCTCTCACACTCTCTCTCTCTCACACTCTCTCTCTCTCTCTCTCTCTCTCACACTCTCTCTCTCTCACACTCTCTCTCTATCCCTCTCTCTCAATCCTCTCTCTCTCTCTCTCTCTCTCTCTCTCTCTCTCTCTCTCTCTCTCTCTCTCTCTCTCTCTCTCTCTCTCTCTCGCTCTCTCTCTCTGTCTGTCTGTCTTTTATTGGACTCAGTCCATTGATCTAATTCATATTGATTTTCACTGTTGGGAGGAAAATGCACCGTCTGCAAAAATCAAAGATAAATATCAAGAAGAAAGGCCAGGTTTATGAGATATTACTTTACCATAGAACCTGAATGTAGTCTGTCTGTGTACAGTATCTTTGCACCAAGGATCGTTGCACCACGGCCTGCTATCGTGATATTATCGACAGACTCTTTCATGCTTCTATAGGATGGACATCTAGTCTCATTTTTCATATGTTTGTATTTTCTCTATAAACACATGCATACAATACAACAGTGAGGAATGTTTAGTTTAACTCAATTTCACAGCAATGCACTCTCAGATGAATACAGATACTGGGGCAAATAGGACTTTGAACGTTGCAGGAAATGTGAATACACTTTCTCATTCCCCCTGACTACCGCTGTGGAACACGGCTACAATACAAATATCAAAGTGCCTTGCAGACCTGGGTTCAGCTACTATTTGAAATCATGTCAAATAGTTTAGATGGGCTTGATTGAGCTTGCTTTCGCAATGGAACCAATAAGAAGGTCTCAAAATTCCAAACCCCGTGCATCCGACTCTCCAGACAGGCTAAAGCAAACGCTCAAAGTATTTAATAGACTTCAAATAGTATTTAAACCCAGTCTGGTGCATACCTCTAGTGCTGATAGCATAAACCTGGAGAGAGGAACACATTAGCCTAGTCATTACTATGGTGCTGGATGCTGAGACAAATCTCCCACGCACACCCTGCCTGAGGAATTCTTTGTCACATAGCTAGTATTCCAATCTGCTCATTGGAATGGTTCTGAATGTGCACTCCCAGCAGTACTATAGTCACCCCAGGACAGATGTGTTGTAGTGTCTGTATTATTTCCCTGTGGGTCTCTGTGTTGTTGTGTCTTCTGGGTGCTGATGGGGAATGTTAATATGGGTTTATACTCAATATTCTTTGTCATTAGCTGCTGTGCCTAAAACACACACATCATGTGTTACTGCCTGGCCAGCCAGGGGGCAACAATGGTCTCTAATATTGTTACCATTAGCAGCAAAGTAACCTTGTCCCCAGGCAATCAAGGAGGATATGTGGTGCTCTAGACTTGCTACAAATAAACTCAAGGCAATGTGAATGTGGCGTGTTCAACTCAAGATACCCTGCCTGTCTGTTTCTCTGCAGGAGTTTGGGGTTCCATACATGGAGACCAGTGCAAAGTCTGGCCTCAATGTGGAGTTATCCTTCACTGCTGTGGCCAAGTGAGTATGAAACTACACAGGGGTCCAGTCCAGAAACAAGCCCTAGCCTCTAGCCTTTAGCCCCTTGTCCCTGGCCTCTAGCCTTTAGCCCCTTGTCCCTGGCCTCTAGCCTTTAGCCCCTTGTCCCTGGCCTCTAGCCTTTAGCCTCTTGTCCCTGGGCTCTAGCCTTTAGCCCCTTGTCCCTGGCCTCTAGCCTTTAGCCCCTTGTCCCTGGACTCTAGCCTTTAGCCCCTTGTCCCTGGACTCTAGCCTTTAGCCCCTTGTCCCTGGACTCTAGCCTTTAGCCCCTTGTCCCTGGACTCTAGCCTTTAGCCCCATGTCCCTGGCCTCTAGCCTTTAGCCCCTTGTCCCTGGCCTCTAGCCTTTAGCCCCTTGTCCCTGGACTCTAGCCTTTAGCCCCTTGTCCCTGGCCTCTAGCCTTTAGCCCCTTGTCCCTGGACTCTAGCCTTTAGCCCCTTGTCCCTGGCATCTAGCCTTTAGTCCCTGGCTTCTAGCCTTTAGCCCCTTGTCCCTGGCCTCTAGCCTTTAGTCCCTTGTCCCTGGCCTCTAGCCTTGTCCCTGGCCTCTAGCCTTTAGTCCCTTGTCCCTGGCCTCTAGCCTTTAGCCTCTTGTCCCTGGACTCTAGCCTTTAGCCCCATGTCCCTGGCCTCTAGCCTTTAGCCCCTTGTCCCTGGACTCTAGCCTTTAGCCCCTTGTCCCTGGCCTCTAGCCTTTAGTCCCTTGTCCCTGGCCTCTAGCCTTGTCCCTGGCCTCTAGTTTTTAGCCCCTTGTCCCTGGCCTCTAGCCTTTAGCCCCTTGTCCCTGGCCTCTAACCTTTAGCCCCTTGTCCCTGGCCTCTAGCCTTTAGCCCCTTGTCCCTGGCCTCTAGCCTTTAGCCCCTTGTCCCTGGACTCTAGCCTTTAGTTTCTAGTGTTTAGGCCCTTGTCCCTGCCCTCTAGCCTTTAGCCTCTAATCCTCCCTTCTGATCTCTTCCTTTCTCTCTCAGAGAGCTGAAGCACAGGTCTATGAAGGAGCCCAACGAGCCCAAGTTTAAGCTTCAGGACTACGTCAACAAGGAGATGAAGAGTGCTGGATGTGCATGTTAGAACACTGGGTGTGTGTGTGCGCGTGATAGCTCATGTCCTTCTCCACATCAGATGTGTTACACTCATACAAGGTGATGTTATATGACTACCTGTGGCCTCAGCCTGTGAGATAGAGAGCCGATCATGTGTGAGATATACCTACGTCACTAACCACCCAGTTTGTCTTTCCTTTGTCCTCTATGCTCTCTGAAATAATCCATTATGTCCATATTCTAAGGTTATCTGTGAGGCGTCTCTCTCCTCACCTCCCTCTTTTCCTCTCCTTTCTCTCTTCTCTCCTCTCTTCACCTCTCTCCCATCTCTCCTCTCCTCACCTTTCTCTTTTCCTCTCCTTTCTCTCTTCACTCCTCTCCTCACCTCCCTCTTTTCCTCTCCTTTCTCTCTTCTCTCCTCTCTTCACCTCTCTCCCATCTCTCCTCTCCTCACCTCCCTCTTTTCCTCTCCTTTCTCTCTTCTCTCCTCTCTTCACCTCTCTCCCATCTCTCCTCTCCTCACCTTTCTCTTTTCCCTCTTCTCCTCTCTTCACCTCTCTTCACCTCTCTCCCATCTTTCCTCTCCTCTCCTTTCTCTCTTCTCTCCTCCTGTTTTCTTGGACCCACTGCTCCACCTCCTTCTGCATCTGTGAATGTACTTCTATATCCAGCCATGACTCTTACCCCATCAGTGCTGTCTGACACAGTTAACCCTATGACTGTCTGACACTGTTAACCCTATGACTGTCTGACCATGTTAACCTAGTCTGACCATGTTAACCTTATGACTGTCTGACCATGTTAACCTAGTCTGACCATGTTAACCTTATGACTGTCAGACACTGTTAACCCTATAACTGTCTGACCATGTTAACCCTATGACTGTCAGACACTGTTAACCCTATAACTGTCTGACCATGTTAACCCTATGACTGTCTGACCCTGTTAACCCCATGACTGTCTTGACACTGTTAACTCTATGACTGTCTGACGATGTTACCCTATGACTGTCTGAACCTGTTAACCCTTTGGCTGCCTGACCCTGTTAACCCTTTGGCTGCCTGACCCTGTTAATCCTATGACTGTCTGACCTTGTTAATCCTTTGACTGTCTGACCATGTTAACCCTATTACTGTCTGACCGTGTTAACCCTGAATGTCTGACCGTGTTAACCCTATGACTGTCTGACCCTGTTAACCCTATGACTGTCTGACCCTGTTAACCCTATGACTGTCTGATCCACTATGACTGTCTGACCATGACTGTCTGACCCTGTTAACCCTATTACTGTCTGACCCTGTTAACCCTATGACTGTCTGACCCACTATGACTGTCTGACCATGACTGTCTGACCATGTTAACCCTATGACTGTCTGACCCTGTTAACCCTATGACTGTCTGACCCTGTTAACCCTGAATGTCTGACCCTGTTAACCCTATGACTGTCTGACCCTGTTAGCCCTATGACTGTCTGACCCTGTTAACCCTATTACTGTCTGACCCTGTTAACCCTTTGACTGTCTGACCCTGTTAGCCCTATTACTGTCCGACCATGTTAACCCTATTACTGTCCAACCATGTTAACCCTATGACTGTCTGACCATGTTAACCCTATTACTGTCTGACCCTGTTAACCCTATTACTGTCTGACCATGTTAACCCTATTACTGTCCAACCATGTTAACCCTATGACTGTCTGACCATGTTAACCCTATGACTGTCTGACCCTGTTAACCCTATGATTGTCTGACCCTGTTAACCCTATTACTGTCTGACCCTGTTAACCCTATGATTGTCTGACCATGTTAACCCTATGACTGTCTGACCCTGTTAACCCTATGATTGTCTGACCATGTTAACCCTATTACTGTCCAACCATGTTAACCCTATGACTGTCTGACCATGTTAACCCTATGACTGTCTGACCATGTTAACCCTTTTACTGTCTGACCCTGTTAACCCTATGATTGTCTGACCATGTTAACCCTATGACTGTCTGACCCTGTTAACCCTATGACTGTCTGACCCTGTTAACCCTATGACTGTCTGACCATGTTAACCCTATGACTGTCTGACCATGTTAACCCTATTACTGTCTGACCCTGTTAACCCTATGACTATCTGACCCTGTTAACCCTATGATTGTCTGACCATGTTAACCCTATGATTGTCTGATCATGTTAACCCTATGACTGTCTGACCCTGTTAACCCTATTACTGTCTGACCCTGTTAACCCTATGACTGTCTGACCCTGTTAACCCTATGATTGTCTGATCATGTTAACCCTATGACTGTCTGACCATGTTAACCCTATGACTGTCTGACCCTGTTAACCCTTTGAATGTCTGTACCCTCTATTGCCCATAGAATGACTGACTGTATTCCTCCATGTATTTAATCCTCCTAGTCCCTGTGCGAACTTCAAATTCGGCCTAACTGGTCATTTTCATGGTGCTTCGAGCCAGATAGTGTATATTTTCCTGGACCACTCCGCATTACCCTACGACCCCCGTATTTAACCTTATCACTGACTGACAACCTCTTAGCATTGACCACCTAGCTATACGCTTCTTCCTCTCATGACTGCAGCTGCCCGTCTAGCTCACTCAAACTAGCTGATCTAGAACCACTCAAACTAGCTGATCTAGAGCCACTCAAACTAGCTGATCTATAACCACTCAAACTAGCTTATCTATAACCACTCAAACTAGCTGATCTATAACCACTCAAACTAGCTGGTCTAGAACTACTCAAACTAGCTGATCTAGAGCCACTCGAACTAGCTGATCTATAACCACTCAAACTAGCTGATCTAGAACCACTCAAACTAGCTGATCTAGAACCACTCAAACTAGCTGATCTAGAACCACTCAAACTAGCTGATCTAGAACCACTCAAACTAGCTGATCTAGAACCACTCAAACTAGCTGATCTAGAACCATTCAAACTAGCTGATCTAGAACCACTCAAACTAGCTGATCTAGAACCACTCAAACTAGCTGATCTAGCTACTGTTTTAGCCTATTTCTTTTTAAATGACTTTTTGTTGATTATTTTGCCCAACAAGCACCTTGAGATTCTGTCTGTAATGAAAATAGCTATAAAAGTTTAATCAATGATTATTATTATCCCTGGTTGACCCCATGACCCTTGCAGTCTACCTTCCTATCACTGTATGACTCCTGGCTTATGTCCCAATTATCACTCCTTTCTCCCAAAGTGTGCACTTGTTTACTTCCCTTCACTGATCTGAAAGGGTTAGTATGATTGGTATAAAAAGCATGATGGAAACTAGCCCATACCTCCACCAATCCAATGCTTTTAGATTTGTGGTAAGTAGTGTACAAGTGCACACTTCAGGAAAAATATGTTTATTGGGACACACCACTTATATCCCCTATCACTGAATGAACCTCCATCACTGTCTTACTCGGTTAAACTCCACTGTCAGTTCTCCTGCCTGATCCAACGTGTTCATAATAAGAAAAGGAAAAGAGAGAAAGTCCTGCAGAGCTCATCGTATTAATGTATCCCTCCCTGTACAGTGTCTGGATGAATGTATATATTGTATGTAGTCGAATGTATATAGTCAGGTCATTGTCAGTTGTCAGGCTGGCTCAGTCTCACAGTACAGATGTAGGATCTTAATTTGAGCCAGTTCTTGACCACAGGACAATAATCCTGCAGCAACAGGAAAGGTGAATTATTATGTGGATTAAAATGAATGGACATTTTTGTAGGGGTTGATAAATTTTCGTTAAGGCAAATCAAGTCTGACATTTTAAAGTGGAAATTACAATCTTTAGAAGCCTTTTTAAACCTGGAATACATCACACATTTGCTTTTCCTCTCAGCGACAAAGAGTGATCACATTTAAGATTCTGCATCAGTAAGTCATATGTTCAGGCCTTTTCAGCCTACTTCAACTCACCAGCATTCTAATACAGTGGTATTCATTTATAACAAGCATTTTGCTAAAGATCACCCATAACCGAATGTAGTGAAATGTATATTCAACGTTGAAGTCAAGACATTGATGGAAAATGTTAGAAGTTAAAGTGTAGTGTCTTACCTGTCAAATCAAAATAAAGGCAGATTTGAATTCAGTGGCAATTTCAAAATCACTCTGAAGTCCAATCCATCTAAAGTAAGTACAGTTCTAGAGATAGATCATGGTTAATGCATACATCTATTTTTCTGGTGGAAAAATACTAATTACGATGTACAAAATGTTGAATTGATTTAAGTTGTCTTTTCCTGCCAGTAAATGTTTAGTCGAGGTTTCCGTAGATCTCTTGTAGTTGTGCTAAGTGTAGACCTAGTTGTGGTAAGTGTAGACCTAGTTGTGGTAAGTGTAGACCTAGCTTGATAATGAAGCGTTGAACCTAGAGAGAACTCAAATGAAGCAAATAAAATATTTTTTTGTGGATTTTGTCTAAAGTGTTGTACAGTCATTTGGAACGGAATATACAATAATGAATAAAGGGAAACCAATAATATTTTGCAATATCTTTATGACTAGGCTATTGTTTCCATGTTGTTTGAATCATCAATACTCTTTTGCTGCCTATTTTTTGTAATATACTGTATATATATGGTGAATGTCATGTATATAAAGTGTTTGACATCTTTAAACGTTTAATCAGGGTCATATCTTTTAAAAATCTTCAAGGATTTTTGTATTTACATGACATTTTTATTTTCTTCCTTAACCACAAATGAAGATGTCATGTTGTTTGATTCTCATCTTTTATCAGTTCTCTGTTAATAATCAGTATTTCACAAAGATCCTTCATGTACTTTCAGTGTATTACCATCAACATCCATAGAAACAGAATATTAAATGTACAGTATTTACATAACTTGAAATGAGATGTTCAGACAATGTATTGTTATATCTTCATGAGATGTTTTACTATTTTTCAGTGTGCATTGACTTTCTTCTCAAATTAAAGTTCAATACAATAAAGATTACAACAAAATACTAGTCATTGTTGGGACTCTTGATCTAATCCAGTGTGTCTCAATCTCTTTGTCACTTAAAAAGAACACATTGGAAGTCATGGGAGTTTCTCAATTGGTGAAAAGTCTGTCCTCTTCTCGTCTCCTAAGTACTTTTCTCTTTCGTGACCCATAAAACTAAAAGGGGTCGCCAAATGTAGACGAGTGTCAATTTGTTAATAGGCGAACCGGAGTAGTGTCCTCTTCAATAGCCTTCTCCCAGCGAGGAAGCACAAATGTACCCGCTCTGCTCCGTATCGTAGAAGCGGTTTCTTCTCGGAAGAGAAACGCATGCTCATGTTTAAAAACTATATGCTACTAAATCTGTTGTCTATAAAATGTCGGGCTACATTTATTTTGAACACTTTACACATGTTTTGGGATTCCTCTCTAAATGATGGTGCACGAGTGAAGGCAGGTCTAATTTAATACAAGCACATTTGTGTCCACGTTTTCAACCAGGAGAGGGCAGCGGAGAGGACGCGAGGTGTCGAGCAAATTGAATTGAGATTCTCCCCATGTAAAAATCTGAACAAGAGTGTGTTCAAAGTTTTGACTTTGTCTCCCCCTGCTGGTAAAGATAAGTTACAATACATGGAAAGAACCTGTTGGCAGGACACCAAAATTACATATTAGAATACTTAGAAATTCATCCTTCCATGTTTTCTTTTAGATGAGCAATTTCTGAAGTATTTGAAGTAACATCAACTGACATATTAAATAGTATTTTTTTCACTGGAGAAACCTTTTCAAGTAATTCACAATTCTCCCTTTCAAATGTAGTCATTTACAGCTATAAAGTACAACAAATGGTTCCTGTACCTGCAGTGCTTGTCATAATGTTAAGCTTCACAACACAAAGAGATAAATAAATGAATATACATCTGCACCAATACAAAGAAATGAACAAGGAAATACATCCACAGAATCAATGTCTGTCTCTCTAGTAGTTTCCAAAACAGAGCAGTTATTATTCACTAGAGACACAAAATGGCCCTATCACATTCAGTCAGTTCCCACTGGCCTTGAAATGTTTTATTCACTAGAGACACAAAATGGCCCTATCACATTCAGTCAGTTCCCACTGGCCTTGAAATGTTTTATTCACTAGAGACACAAAATGGCCCTATCACAATCAGTCAGTTCCCACTGGCTTTGAAATGTTTTATTCACTAGAGACACAAAATGGCCCTATTACATTGTCAGTTCCCACTGGCTTTGAAATGTATTATTCACTAGAGACACAAAATGGCCCTATCACATTCAGTCAGTTCCCACTGGCCTTGAAATGTATTATTCAGTCCAGTCTCAAAAGAGAAGCAGCATAACATTAGCTTGGTCCCAGATCTGTTTGAGGATGGCCATAGGACTTGTCAAGACCACATTAACAGATCTGGGACCAGGTTAGCATATCATGTCATTTAACAAACAAGGTCCACATCACACTCGTACATTCAGTCCAGGAGCCAACATTACACATATACAGGCTGTATCTCTTTTGTAAATGGTTATTTTCTCACGACAACTGTAGGACAGTTGGGAAAACATTCACATGACTTTGCATTGGGCCGATTTCCTGAACCTTCTCATCAATGACCTCAACCACTAATCTGCACTATGTACACCTCTGTACAACACAGTATCCACGGCAGGATCCCTCCCTCTGCTTATATAGATATAGCCCCTCTGTTCCCACTGTCATCAGCCTCTACTCCACAGTTTGATGTTTTATGGTCACTGTTCCGATGTTGTTCATTCTGTATGATGTCTATGTGTCTGTATTCTGTATGTATATTGCTACAGCAGTCTACTGCTGGCAGCACCAAGGCACATTCTGGGTATGTGTAAATGTACTTGGTGAATAATGGTGATTTGGATTAATGGCCCCCTCTTCCCTATAGTGTACTACTACTACCAGAGCCCTATAAAGGTGTTTTATAGGGAATAGGGTGCCATTTCAGATGTACTCCTGAGTCCAACAACATGGAAAGATAAAGTGACTAAGAGGGTGAAGTTGGCACAAAGCTGAGTCTGGAGATACATGAGGCAGGGTCATAGAGATGAATAGAGGGTGCACTTGCCAGAAAATCTGTTTTAGCATGTGTAGTGCCTAGTGCTGAGCGATTAATCTAAATGTCGATTATTTTTCATTTTTTGAACAACTAATTGACCGACGGAGGTTAAATGATTTGAATTCCATTTTGTTTGGGTTGCACAGTTTCTCTAGAAACTCTAGATATATTGCATACAGCCTGAACTGTGCAATATAGTAGGGAGTTGTAGTTTCCAACAGGGCTAATATTCAACATTAGTTTAGTGCATAAACGTGGTAATTAACTACAATGACCATAATCCATTGCGAATCTACTTGTCCCATCTGTGTTTCTTTTCAATTGCTATGGAAGAGACAGAAGAATGCGTGATTGTGAGGTGATATAGAGAGCATCTGTTGCTTCACAAGATATCTCTACCTGAAAATACATGATCTAAGTGATTGTTAGCTGGTATTCAGCAGTCATAAAATATGCCTCATTTACTTTAAAGAACTACTAAAATTGTGATTTTGTCAGAGAGCATAGGCAGCAGCTCGATGGAGATGAGATGATGACTTGGAATGAAATAATAAAGTCATAAAATGAAACAAATGTAAATGCACAACAACTGAAATATTTGATGAAAGTAATGTGAATAAATGATGGGTATTAAGTGGTAAGCAGTAATGGGCAGTCACTACCTTCATGATTAAAGTAATGTGAATAAATGATGGGTATTAAGTGGTAAGCAGTAATGGGCAGTCACTACCTTCATGATTAAAGTAATGTGAATAAATGATGGGTATTAAGTGGTAAGCAGTAATGGGCAGAGTCACTACCTTCATGATTAAAGTAATGTGAATAAATTATGGGTATTAAGTGGTAAGCAGTAATGGGCAGAGTCACTACCTTCATGATTAAAGTAATGTGAATAAATTATGGGTATTAAGTGGTAAGCAGTAATGGGCAGAGTCACTACCTTCATGATTAAAGTAATGTGAATAAATGATGGGTATTAAGTGGTAAGCAGTAATGGGCAGTCACTACCTTCATGATTAAAGTAATGTGAATAAATGATGGGTATTAAGTGGTAAGCAGTAATGGGCAGAGTCACTACCATCATGATTAAAGTAATGTGAATAAATGATGGGTATTAAGTGGTAAGCAGTAATGGGCAGAGTCACTACCTTCATGATTAAAGTAATGTGAATAAATGATGGGTATTAAGTGGTAAGCAGTAATGGGCAGAGTCACTACCATCATGATTAAAGTAATGTGAATAAATGATGGGTATTAAGTGGTAAGCAGTAATGGGCAGAGTCACTACCATCATGATTAAAGTAATGTGAATAAATGATGGGTATTAAGTGGTAAGCAGTAATGGGCAGTCACTACCTTCATGATTAAAGTAATGTGAATAAATGATGGGTATTAAGTGGTAAGCAGTAATGGGCAGAGTCACTACCATCATGATTAAAGTAATGTGAATAAATGATGGGTATTAAGTGGTAAGCAGTAATGGGCAGTCACTACCTTCATGATTAAAGTAATGTGAATAAATGATGGGTATTAAGTGGTAAGCAGTAATGGGCAGTCACTACCTTCATGATTAAAGTAATGTGAATAAATGATGGGTATTAAGTGGTAAGCAGTAACGGGCAGTCACTACCTTCATGATTAAAGTAATGTGAATAAATTATGGGTATTAAGTGGTAAGCAGTAATGGGCAGTCACTACCTTCATGATTAAAGTAATGTGAATAAATGATGGGTATTAAGTGGTAAGCAGTAATGGGCAGTCACTACCTTCATGATTAAAGTAATGTGAATAAATTATGGGCATTAAGTGGTAAGCAGTAACGGGCAGTCACTACCTTCATGATTAAAGTAATGTGAATAAATGATGGGTATTAAGTGGTAAGCAGTAATGGGCAGTCACTACCTTCATGATTAAAGTAATGTGAATAAATGATGGGTATTAAGTGGTAAGCAGTAATGGGCAGTCACTACCATCATGATTAAAGTAATGTGAATAAATTATGGGTATTAAGTGGTAAGCAGTAATGGGCAGTCACTACCTTCATGATTAAAGTAATGTGAATAAATGATGGGCATTAAGTGGTAAGCAGTAATGGGCAGAGTCACTACCTTCATGATTAAAGTAATGTGAATAAATGATGGGTATTAAGTGGTAAGCAGTAATGGGCAGAGTCACTACCTTCATGATTAAAGTAATGTGAATAAATGATGGGTATTAAGTGGTAAGCAGTAATGGGCAGAGTCACTACCTTCATGATTAAAGTAATGTGAATAAATGATGGGTATTAAGTGGTAAGCAGTAATGGGCAGAGTCACTACCTTCATGATTAAAGTAATGTGAATAAATTATGGGTATTAAGTGGTAAGCAGTAATGGGCAGTCACTACCTTCATGATTAAAGTAATGTGAATAAATGATGGGTATTAAGTGGTAAGCAGTAATGGGCAGAGTCACTACCTTCATGATTAAAGTAATGTGAATAAATTATGGGTATTAAGTGGTAAGCAGTAATGGGCAGTCACTACCTTCATGATTAAAGTAATGTGAATAAATGATGGGCATTAAGTGGTAAGCAGTAATGGGCAGAGTCACTACCTTCATGATTAAAGTAATGTGAATAAATTATGGGTATTAAGTGGTAAGCAGTAATGGGCAGTCACTACCTTCATGATTAAAGTAATGTGAATAAATTATGGGCATTAAGTGGTAAGCAGTAACGGGCAGTCACTACCTTCATGATTAAAGTAATGTGAATAAATGATGGGTATTAAGTGGTAAGCAGTAATGGGCAGTCACTACCTTCATGATTAAAGTAATGTGAATAAATTATGGGTATTAAGTGGTAAGCAGTAATGGGCAGTCACTACCTTCATGATTAAAGTAATGTGAATAAATTATGGGCATTAAGTGGTAAGCAGTAATGGGCAGTCACTACCTTCATGATTAAAGTAATGTGAATAAATGATGGGTATTAAGTGGTAAGCAGTAACGGGCAGTCACTACCTTCATGATTAAAGTAATGTGAATAAATTATGGGCATTAAGTGGTAAGCAGTAACGGGCAGTCACTACCTTCATGATTAAAGTAATGTGAATAAATTATGGGCATTAAGTGGTAAGCAGTAACGGGCAGTCACTACCTTCATGATTAAAGTAATGTGAATAAATGATGGGTATTAAGTGGTAAGCAGTAATGGGCAGTCACTACCTTCATGATTAAAGTAATGTGAATAAATTATGGGTATTAAGTGGTAAGCAGTAATGGGCAGTCACTACCTTCATGATTAAAGTAATGTGAATAAATTATGGGCATTAAGTGGTAAGCAGTAATGGGCAGTCACTACCTTCATGATTAAAGTAATGTGAATAAATGATGGGCATTAAGTGGTAAGCAGTAATGGGCAGTCACTACCTTCATGGAAATTTTATTAATTTGTTTTATTCTGTGTTGTTATAGTATTCAACCCACATTATGAATAGCGCATTTAATGTAAAAAATACTTGATTATTTTCTTATCTAACCGAAACCGAACCGACCTCAAAAAGCACTAATCACTCAGCACTAGCAGCGCCATTGAAGGGTATGTAGTCAACTTGGTGGGATTTTTCTCATTATGAGGAGAAGGATCCTATTTGTCTGTCCTCATCCAGGGGGTATGTCCAGCCTCCAGTCCAGCCTCCCTCTTTTTCCTTCTCCTCCTCCTCTCAGGGCTTGTGCTTAAAGTGGGCCTCCACTGCAGAGAGAGAGAGAGAGAGAGAGACTAAATCAGTCACTTAACCAGGTACCAGAAGAAATCAACTGTGTAAAATAGAGTGGTTCAGCTCCACATAAACTGTCATAGCCTCTACTGCAATGAACTCAGTGGAGGCATATACAGTGGGGCAAAAAAGTATTTAGTCAGCCACCAATTGTGCAAGTTCTTCCACTTAAAAATATGAGAGAGGCCTGTAATTTTCATCATAGGTACACTTCAAGTATGACAGACAAAATGAGAAAAGAAATCCTACAATGTGATTTTCTGGATTTTTTTTTCTCATTTTGTCTGTCATAGTTAAAGTGTACCTATGATGAAAATTACAAGCCTCTCTCATCTTTTTAAGTGGGAGAACTTGCACAATTGGTGGCTGACTAAATACTTTTTTGCCCCACTGTAGCTATCAATTCACCAATCATCAGAAGGGCATCAAATGTATTGGCGAGAAATATCCACCAACAGAAGGTGATTAGGTTACTATTAGTATGCTGGAAACCTTACTCAACTAAGGGGCGGCAGGTAGCCTAGCGGTTAAGAGTGTTGGGCCAGTAATAAAAGGACGCTGGCTCGAATCCCCAGGCCGATTAGGGGGAAAATCTGTCTGTGCCCTTGAGCAAGGCACTTACCCCTAATTTCTCTTATAAGTCGCTCTGGATAAGATTGTCTGCTAAATGTAGAAAATGTATGAAATCCTTGGACAAATCCTGGGTAGAACCATGCGAATGGTTACCTGCATATTCCTGGGGCAGCATTGGTCGATTCACCAAACCCTGAAAGGCAGCCATCCAATCCTGCTGCTCCTCCTCGGTCTCGCACGTAAACAGGAACTTCCTGTCGGGCGTTACTATGGTGATGCCAAACTGCCAGTGGTAGCCCTGGGTGGATGGGGGAAGGCCGGGGAGCACAATGTAGCTGTTCTCCTTACTACCAATGAACACCTCACCGCGCGCATAGGCATCCTCACAAAGAAACAGAGAGGAGAGGAGACTCAGTGTGTGTGTGTGTGTGTGTGTGTGTGTGTGTGTGTTTAACTATACTTGTGGGGACCAGAAGTCTCCGCAAGAATAGTAAACAAACAAAAATTTGACCAACTGGGGACATTTTGTTAGTTCACCCATGGTCAAATGCTATTTCTAAGGAGTTTAGGGTTAAGGTTAGAATTAGGTTTAGGTCCAGGGTTAGGAGCTATGGTTCGTTTTAGGGTTAGGTTAAGGGTATGGGTTAAGGTTAAGTTTAGGGTTAGGGGTTAGGGAAAATAGGATTTTGAATGGGACTGAATTGTGTGTCCCTTAAAGGTTAGTTATACAAGACCGGGTCTGTGTTTACCTGTTACGTGTGTAATGTGTGCGCGTCTGACCAGCCACATTGTATATTAGGTCCAATAAATAATTTGGGTATGTTTGTTTGCATAATATGACATGCAAATAACATTAGTTCAGTACCACTGTACTATAAGTGCCACAATGCTAATTTTGGAGCCTGTTGAACCGTAAGCCCTAAATAAAGTGTTACTAATAGTACTGAAATGGTACAGCACCATCTCTTTGACCCATATGACATGGCACCTCATTTACCCACTGACTATCTTACCAGAGGATCCTTGAAGTACATGAGTCTCCTGTCATCCATAGTGAACCATCTCTTCTTGAAGCCCTCTGTGTGCTGTAAGAGGGAAACAGGAGACCGAGGTTGAAGGAATTAAAGAGGCTGTACAGAAGTTCAGTTGCTAATGATTCACCTAAATATATTGTCTTTCTGTTCAATGAGGTCATTCTCTTTAATGAAGAAACGTTGTTTACAACTGTGATAATGCACTATTATTGTACTCTCATAACTAATGGCTTTATTGGCTTACATACAGGATCACATACTGGAATACCAATTCATTATCCACACCAAGCAGTACAAGGCAAGCATTCAGCTCACAGGCCCAGCAAATATACTGTGGCTGAGGTTGTACATGGCCATTATTAATGCGGTAG
This sequence comes from Oncorhynchus clarkii lewisi, assembly GCF_045791955.1. NCBI lineage: Eukaryota > Metazoa > Chordata > Actinopteri > Salmoniformes > Salmonidae > Oncorhynchus > Oncorhynchus clarkii. Next base: position 65,308 of record NW_027260857.1, read on the forward strand.
GTTTGTGTGGTACAAATTAAACCCCATTCGCAGTGAAACCCGATGGGCTGATAAAGTTAGAAGCATTAAGTGCTGTGTCACAAAGTAACTAAAGTGTAAGTAACTGAAGTGTAAGTAACTAAAGTGTAAGTAACTGAAGTGTAAGTAACTAAAGTGTAAGTAACTGAAGTGTAAGTAACTAAAGCGTAAGTAACTAAAGTGTAAGTAACTAAAGTGTAAGTAACTGAAGTGTGAGTAACTAAAGTGTAAGTATTAAAAGACTTCACCTTTGGACCCGTCTTCTCCATGTAGCCTTCCTTGATGTAGTTTCGTGTCAGCTTTGGCACCAACTGGACGAATACATGAGAAGAAGGAGAAATGTTTTATTCTGTGACCATGTGATGGTGTGTAGCCAGTCCCAATTCCCTCCCTACCCCTTCTCATTGGCCCTAACCCTTCCATGTTTGCAGATCCATAAGGTATAAGCAATATGATGGAGGATACACCAGTACACTGCTAATATCTATCAAGACCCTTGGGATATGCAAACATTGAAGGGTTAAGGCCAAGGAGAAGGGGTAGGGAACAGAATTGAGCCAGCTGTATATAATACCTGTGTATACTAGAGAGGAAGGGACTGAAAACAATAAGATAATGAGAGAGACTCACATCAGCGTGATGGGCCCCAGGGAAAGCGACCTGTAGGTAGTGAAATCTGGCTGCTCTGATGGCGTTGAACCAGTCCACCATTTCCTTAAAACACAACAGACATGCTAACATGATCTGGGTCCTGTTCAATGGGCATGAAACGGAAGGCAACTTTTTGTGCTACCTACACTGAACACGACCCAATCTCCATACACACTGACACCCGATAGAGACTCTTTCCTGGCATTAATCCACCATTACTGTAAACAGTAGTCGACTTTGATTTCAGAGTATTTCCTACAATGTACAGTATGTCCTGCAGAGGAAATATACTCCTAGTCAGCTGCCAGCCACTTCACAACACAAATGCTCCTGACAGTCAATAGACAGTCCACTCCTGAGTGAACCAGGGAGGTACTTACTGAACTTGACCAATAAGAAATGCTCATTTATGTTTTCCGTTGAAAAATGTTTTGCTACAGTGTGCTGAACAAACATGACCGAGATGAATGTAATTTTGTGGGACTTGTGTGAATGCAAATGAACCATTCTGGAGCATGCAGATATCCAGAGCAAGTCAAGAGAATGTCATCTTTAACACGACCCTGAGCAATGCAGGTCAACAGTCCCATCATACTTGATATACATACTGATTGCTCAGGGTCGTGTTCATTAGACACCAAACAAAATAAAAACTAATTGGAACAGGGAGGGACTACTTCAACTCATCCAATAAGAGACGTCATTTTCGTTTCTAGATCCAAATGTTATTTTTTATTTTGTTGTGCACCCTAATGAACATGGTCCAGGAGTCGACTATACATTCCTGACTGTCTATTTGTGTCCAGCAGCAGCCAAGCGAACACCCAACGACCACACAACATTGCCTAAAATGTGTTCACCTCACCTTGCCATCCTTGTGGTAGACAAAGATGTTCCTAGTGCTGTTGTCCTTCAGATAGGTGACCTGCAGGCCGTGAGGCTGGCCGATCTTCCCAGGCTGGAAGGAGGCATTCAGGGTGTGAATCTTCATCAGAGCCTTGGGCTCTCTGGCCTGTACAGGGAGAGAAGGCAGGGGGAGGAGAGTATTCATCATCATCACTGTCATCATCATCATCACCACCGTCGTCATCATCATCACCACCGTCATCATCACCATCATCATAACCACCATCATCATCATCACCACCAACATCATCATCACTACCACCATCATCATCATCACCATCACTACCACCATCATCATCACTACCACCATCATCATCATCATCATAACCACCACCATCATCATCACCACCATCATCATCATCATAACCACCACCATCATCATCACCATCAACATCATCATAACCACCATCACTACCACCACCATCATCATAACCACCATCATCATCATTACCACCACCATCATCATCACCACCACCATCATCATCATCACCACCATCATCATCATAACCACCATCATTATCACCACCACCATCATCATTATCACTACCACCATCCTCATCATAACCACCACCATCATCATCATCATCACCACCACCACCATCATCATCATCACCACCATCATCATCATAACCACCATCACTACCCTCACCATCATCATCATCACCACCATCACTACCACCACCATCATCATCATAACCACCATCATTATCACCACCACCATCATCATTATCACTACCACCATCCTCATCATAACCACCACCATCATCATCATCACCACCACCACCATCATCATCATAACCACCACCATCATCATCACCACCACCACCATAATCATCATCACCACCATCATCATCATAACCACCATCACTACCACCACCATCATCGTAACCACCACCATCATCATAACCACCACCATCATCATCACCACCACCACCATCATCATCATAACCACCACCATCATCATCACCACCACCACCATAATCATCATCACCACCATCATCATCATAACCACCATCACTACCACCATCATCATCATAACCACCACCATCATCATAACCACCACCATCATCGTAACCACCACCATCATCATAACCACCATCATCATCATAACCACCACCATCATCATAACCACCACCATCATCATCACCACCACCATCATCATCATCACCGCCATCATCATCATAACCACCATCATTATCATCACCACCATCATCATTATCACCACCATCATCATCATCACTACCACCACCCTCATCATAACCACCACCATCATCATCATCACCACCATCATCATCATAACCACCATCATCACCACCACCACCACCATCATCATAACCACCACCATCATCATCACCATCATCATCACCACCATCATCATCATCATCACCACCCCTACCACCATCATTACCACCACCACCACCATCATCACCTCCACCTTCATCATCACCACCACCATCATTATCACCACCACCATCATCATCATCATCACCAACCCCACCATCATCACCACCAACATCATCACTACCACCATCATCATCATCATAACCACCACCATCATCATCACCACCAACATCATCATCACTACCACCATCATCATCATAACCACCACCATCATCATCACCACCACCATCATCATCATCATCATCACCACCATCATCATCACCACCACCATCATCATCATCATTATCATCATTGTTCGGCTGCAGAACAATCAACTATGAGCTTCCTCTAGTAACTATAGTCACTAGCAAGGTTTATTATTTTATGTGGCTGAAGCCAGTGTTGTCCCCCATCAGGCCTAGAATGTATGGGAGGTATGATGTTCACTGACACCCAGGTCTTCTTTTGGTGGAATGTAGAGTATGTAGAATTTGTCCTGAACAACTGATTAAGGGTCAGATATTCTTTGCATTCAACTGATGGTTAAGGTAAGGATTGGGAATAGAGTAATCTGATCTGTGGTTAAGGTGAACTTCTATTTGAAGCAGGGACAGGGAGTGGCCAACGTTTATGGTGAGGTATGTGGTATCATACTTTACTGGAGTTAACATGCATCTTTTGTTGATATACAAAGTAGGAGACAATGTCACTATGTGGAACAGAACAACTGGGGAATGTGAGCAGATTAGAATCAGAAGTTTGAGACGATAACAGTGTACTATTGTCAGAGATAGTCAGGAGAAAGGAATGAAGAGGAGGAGGACGGGGAGGAGGATGAGAAAGGAATGAGGAGGAAGAAGAAGAGAGAGAGAGGAGCGAGAGGAGGAAGGGGGTATGATAAATGGGAGATTTTGCATAACGATCTAAGCAATTATAATATACCTGACATTTCCCAAGGTGTGTGTTATTTCAAGCAATTGCAGCTCAGGACCTTAGAGTGCATTTGGGATGAGACTCAGACACTCACAAATGAAAAGATAGAGAAGAAGTCTGAGAGAGTTAGGAGGAGGAAGAGAGAGGGAGGGATATAGAGAGGGGAGACAGAGAGGGAAGTGAGAGAGAGAGAGAGAGAGAGAGAGAGAGAGAGAGAGAGAGAGAGAGAGAGAGAGAGAAAGGGGGGAGAAAGAGAGAGATATACATAGCACTACACTCACATCATGCTTGTTGTAGTACCTTCAGAGCACCATCCCGCTCTGACAGAATACATTTTCGACTCAGGAACTGTCCGTTATCTCGGCCCCGTTTCCATAGAAACCCCTCTCGGTACCCTGGAAGGAGAGGAGCCACAGGGGTCCCATTCCAAAGACAAAGGAGCAAAGGAGAGGAGGAGAGAGAAGGAGATGAGGAGAGAGAAGGAGATGAGGAGAGCGTAAAAGGGGGAGCCACAAAATAACAGGATTCAGTAGTGAAGCTTGGGTCCAGTAGAGCCTGTGTGTGTGTGTGTGTGTGTGTGTGTGTGTGTGTGTGTGTGTGTGTGTGTGTGTGTGTGTGTGTGTGTGTGTGTGTGTGTGTGTGTGTGTGTGTGTGTGTGTGTGTGTGTGTGTGTGTGTGTGTTGCTGAGGCTGGGTCAAGGTGGTGATGTCTGTCGTCCTGGCCTTTAGCTGGTATGAATAATTCACCTTGAATTGTCTCAGCAGAGATCAATGGCTTCTTCCAACATTACGATCAATGCTGAAATCAACACTCTGCCCTATTCAGCAGGCACACACACCATGGCTTTGTGCTCCCTGTCTGTTTCTGTCACTGGCCTCTCTGTCCTCACTAAGTCTCAGCCAACAGACAGAGACAACTAGGACTGTCACTGTCACTGCCCTGCACTGCCACACACACACACACACACACACACACACACACACACACACACACACACACACACACACACACACACACACACACACACACACACACACACACACACACACACACACACACACACACACACACACACACACACACACACACACGTGAATAGAGTATTAATATCAAACTATCAAATCCCATTAATCTGAAATGCACTAAAAGACAGACAACAGTTTGTAAGAATGAGACTGAAGACTGAATAGCAGAGTGACATTGCATCTCAGTTAATACTGCTGTGAAAGTGTTCCATTCTCCTTAAAGCCTACGCAGACTGTACAATTTTAGCTGTCTTATACCACCATTTTGCCGTCCCAGAACAATTGTCCACGTCATGAGAACATTCTTAGGTTGCAAATGATTTTTGGACATCTTGGCTCGTTCAGTGTGACGGGGTCTACGGTCGGACATCTTGGCTCGTTCAGTGTGACGGGGTCTACGGTCGGACATCTTGGCTCGTTCAGTGTGACGGGGTCTACGGTCGGACATCTTGGCTCGTTCAGTGTGACAGGGTCACAATTATTTCACCCTTTATCGTGTAGTGTGGCTGGTGGTACGAGCCAGTCCCGGTGACTGACCAATAGGAAGACGGCTGGCACTGAGTATGCACACAATAAAACGATTAGGGTGAATAGTCAGATTAATATAATAATTTGATTTAAATGTTTACATGTTGTGAAGGAAGAAGGATGTCCCTAATAATATTGCTTATAAACACATCTGAAATCAAAATAAACATTGTACTACAGCGACCATGTTATTTGGGGAAGCCTGTTTGATTCTGAGTTTGAACATGTAGAGTTAGTATGTGAAAACTGTTTCTAAGATCAGACTTTCAGTTCACTCACACATAAGCATAAAGAGGCTTGGCACATGTGCAGATCAAACACACCGCTGCAGTTTAAGTAGTCAACGTCGGCTGATGTCATCAATCACAGAACTGAAGCAAATCATACAATCTGGCCAGGTTGATATCAAGGGAAACGTGCTGGAAGTAAGAAACACAAGTACTGCATTTAATCTTCCATCCCTCCCTCTCTTCCTTACTTACTCCATCGCTACCTCCCCCTCCCCCTTTCCTCCCTCTCTCCATCCCCCACCTCTTTCTCTCCATCCCTCCCTCCCCCTCTGCTTGGTGTAGTGATGAAGTCATCATGCTCTGAGAGAGAGAGAGAGCGCGAGAGAGAGAGAGAGAGAGAGAGGGAACGGTGGATAGAGGGAAAAGGAGAAAATACGAGAGTGAAATAAAGATGAAGAGGAAACAGAGAGGAACAGAGAGACAGATGCAGAGATAGATAGATAGAAACAGAGAGGAACAGAGAAGCAGAGACAGAGAGAGAGAGAGAGGGAGGTAGACAGAGAGACAGCTAGATAGATAGATAAATAGAGAGAGATCGAGAGAGAGAAACTGAGAGACAGCTAGATAGATAGATAAACAGAGAGACAGATAGAGAGACAGAGATAGATAAACCCAGAACACGCCCGCCATTCAGCCACTGGCACAATCCTGGTACAGCCACATCACTCTCTATAGTACCATTAGTGCTAACAGAGATCACAGCTGACAGACTCCAGGTCAGATCTAACACCAGAGTCAGCTGAGACAAGAACCAGAGTGAGTCACTGGGAGTAGGAGTGTGAGTAACCATGTTAAAGAGGTTTTGCTGACTTCCCCGGAGTCAGATTAACTTGTGGATATCATTTTTACATATCTGCATCCAGTATGAAGGAAGTTATTTTCGTGAGGTATTTTTGCGAGCCAATGCTAACTGGCATTAGCACAAAGACTAACATGCTCCCCAGAGTCCAGCTTCATCCACGAGTTCATCTGACTCCAGGGAAGTCAGCAAAATCCAAACTATCCCTTTAAGGTTTATTCCTCTTTGGCAGCAAAGAGGACAGAGACACTCATCAGAGAGATAATGATGATGAAGACTACATGATGACTGACTGACTGACCAACTGACATTGACTAACCGACTGACCGACTGTGTGTGTGTGTTTGTGTGTGTGTTGCTGAGGCTGGGTCAAGGTGGTGTAATCTGTGTCATGACGTTGGCCTGGGGCATAGGTTTATGACAGTCATAAATACCTCTTTCCCCCTTTTTCCTCTCTCTATCCTACTGATGTTACATTTGCAAAACCCTTGGTTAACATAGAGATTCTGGGAACATCAGAAGGTGGGGGGAAATGAACTATATTCTGGTAATCCGACCAATTGAACATATGCGGTGGTACTTAATGAATATGATGTCAGTTCGGTTGTCATCTGAGACATTCTCATCAATGATAAGATGACATAAACTCTACAGTGGAAAGTCTACACATCGGAGTTATCAGATTCACATGGAATTGTTGTTCAATTTAAATGTTTGAATATGAAATTATTTGTGATGAAATGCGATTTTAGCTTCTAGAATGTGAGATTTGGGTTTTCATATGATAGGGGTCTGCTCAATCAGTGGCCCGCCCCTGTGAAGGGACATGGGCTATACAACTTTTCAAACACGCCCTCCTCTCCCTTGCTATATAAGCCCTTGACGACAATATAACCTCCTGTTCCGAGGATGTGAGGACGACGGTCCTATGACAGAATGGTTCAGATAATAACTACAGAACGAAGCCAACATCAGCGTGAGCTTTGGTTGCGAATGATATGAACTTTGAACTCTTATTCACTACAGAAGTGATACCTCCTAGCCGTTAAGTTAGCAAGAGCAGATGCAAATGAGGGTTAGGAAGGAACAGACAGAGTATCCCATCTACCACACAACGACGTTACTACAACGTATCCAATTGACAACCAGAGACATTCTTCAAAGGACTCGGTTGGGCAACACGGCCTCCCATCTACCACCAACCTACCGAAGCTTAGCTCAGAGTAAATATTTATTGCATTTTCCTTTTCCAAATGAGCGGTAACTTAGAATGCATAAGATACTGTATTTACGATAGCACAGCTTCTTCCCTTTGTTCCTCAGTCTTCCCGCTCTTTCACTCAAACCCAGCCCTTTTCTTTCGTGTAACAAGCTGTCATATCTGTTCCGCCCGCTAGGGACGTTTTCCTTTATGACGTAATTTGTAATCAAGTTATGATTTAATTATGTGTATGTGTAATTGTGTGTGATTAGTTAGGTATTTAGTAAATAAATAATTAAACCCAATTTTGTATTGCTGATTCAACTTGTGAGCCAGGGTTCGTGTAGATAACCAAGAATTTACCACTTTCAGATGAGACTGAATTAAGATGACGATTAATATTGACTGCTATTGATGTAAAATATTACTAGGTCTTTAAGAGTTTATTCGGAAGATAACAGCTCTATAAATGCCCGACACTCTAGTTAATTACATTTACATGATTAGCTCAATCAGGTAATATTAATTACGGAGAAATTATTTTATAGAATAGCATGTCATATCATCTAATCCGGCATAGCCAAAGACACGACATCTGTTTGCCCCCAAAAAATATTGTAATAAGTAGATGATTACTGCTTGGATTACTTTTAAATTCAGAAAGGATATTTGTGAAAAAAAATACATCACACCATTCTGTTTTCTTAATGGTTTTTCAATTCAGCATTGAAAAAAGGCGCAAGTTTCAGTTTGTTCCACCTGAGTGAGTCTCACCACAAGTCAGAGACCGATATGATGACACACCAAATGTGTTTGATTGATCCTTTTTGTCTTCTTCTAATGCCTCTTAAAGGGAAAGTAATCCAAAAGTAACTGAAAATAATCTGATTTATGTGACTGAGTTCGGGTAATCCAAAAGTTACGTTACCGATTACAATTTTGAACAGTAACTAACGGATTACATTTAGAAACTACCCAACCTTGTTAGCACATTTCTGTCTCGCTTTCTGCATCACAGAGGGTTTTAGTAGAGGAAAGGACGACAATGTGGCGGTCGCTGAAGCGAGATGACAAGGCGGCACAAGGCTTATCTTATTACCGTTTCCAAGTAACAGCTCTTTACTGCTCATGTGGTCCTGAGATAACATGATGTAGGCATAGCATTGATAAATCCACATGAATGGAAAGAAGCACGAGAAAAAACTCTCACAGTCAAATCTCTCAATGTTGAATGGCCTTTGATATTATTTTAATGGATTTCCAGGAAAGAGATGGAATGTTGAGGTCTCTTTCTTTCTTTGTTCTCTCTCTCTTTCCCACTCACTATTTCTCTCTTTCTCTCTTTCTTTCACTACTGATCAGCTGTTCATCCCTAGAAAGTTCATTATTCTCTGAGTGTGGAATGCAGGGGTGTTGAGGAGCACACTGGGGTGGGGTGGGAGGATAAAGACAGAGAGAAAGGCTCAGGCTCAGTGTGTGTGTGTGTGTGTGTGTGTGTGTGTGTGCGTGCGAGCGTGCTTGTTTGTATGCATATGTGCATGTGTTTGTGTGTGTGTGTACTCAGTCTTACCTGCAGAGTAAGGCTCCTGTCTCTCCACACACACAAACTCCTTCCTCTCGTATCTGGCTCTGATCCACTGTTCCCGAAGGAGCCTGCAGAAACACTTGGTGTTTGTTTACTATATTTACTGTGTTTATGCTTGAAAAGATTCACTGTCAATAATGTCTGATTAACCAACATGGATGACAGATCAGGGTGGTGTTCATTAGGGCACGCAACTGAAAATGTTTTGCAACGGAACACAAAAAGGAGTATTTCTTATTGAACCAGTCCAGATAGTTCCTCCCTGTTTCAGTCCGTTTGGTGCCTAATGAACACAACCCTGGAGTTCTCATCCAGTGAGTGTATAATGGTGTACTTATCTTTTAAATATTATAAATATTATATTGCTCCTCTGCCCTGTAAAATAATATTTCCCTCACTATCTCTCTCTCTTCTCTCTGTCTGTCTTATCAGTAATCTGTCTTAAAATGCACACAGGCAATATGAACAAACATAAACGTATAAAGCCTGAGACTGTGTGTGTTTGTTTGCTCTGTCTCTCTCTCTCTTGTGTATTCTACTCTTTCTAGTCTCTCTACCACATCTCATCAACCCTCCTCTCCTCTCGTGTATTCTACTCTTTCTAGTCTCTCTACCACACCTCATCATCCTCATCTCCTCTCTCGTGTATTCTACTCTTTCTAGTCTCTCTACCACACCTCATCAACCCTCCTCTCCTCTCGTGTATTCTACTCTTTCTAGTCTCTCTACCACACCTCATCAATCCTCTCTTCTCGTGTATTCTACTCTTTCTAGTCTCTCTACCACACCTCATCAACCCTCATCTCCTCTCTCGTGTATTCTACTCTTTCTAGTCTCTCTACCACACCTCATCATCCTCATCTCCTCTCTCGTGTATTCTACTCTTTCTAGTCTCTCTACCACACCTCATCAACCCTCCTCTCCTCTCGTGTATTCTACTCTTTCTAGTCTCTCTACCACACCTCATCAATCCTCTCTTCTCGTGTATTCTACTCTTTCTAGTCTCTCTACCACACCTCATCAACCCTCCTCTCCTCTCTCGTGTATTCTACTCTTTCTAGTCTCTCTACCACACCTCATCAACCCTCCTCTCCTCTCTCGTGTATTCTACTCTTTCTAGTCTCTCTACCACACCTCATCATCCTCATCTCCTCTCTCGTGTATTCTACTCTTTCTAGTCTCTCTACCACACCTCATCAACCCTCCTCTCCTCTCTCGTGTATTCTACTCTTTCTAGTCTCTCTACCACACCTCATCAACCCTCCTCTCCTCTCTCGTGTATTCTACTCTTTCTAGTCTCTCTACCACACCTCATCAACCCTCCTCTCCTCTCGTGTATTCTACTCTTTCTGGTCTCTACCACACCTCATCAATCCTCCTCTCCTCTCATGTATTCTACTCTTTCTGGTCTCTCTACAACACCTCATCAATCCTCCTCTCCTCTCGTGTATTCTACTCTTTCTAGTCTCTCTACCACACCTCATCAACCCTCCTCTCCTCTCTCATGTATTCTACTCTTTCTAGTCTCTCTACCACACGCTCATCAATCCTCCTCTCTTCTCTCTTATCGCTCTACTCTATTGCGTGTGGTTGCCTCTCACCTCTAAAAATACCTTCCCACATCTCCCCAGCAGTAAAAGCCCTGTGTAGCAGCTTAAAATATTATTGGTGATTGTGTTGTTATTGATATCACTGGGGACCATTCACTGGTTGAATCAACATTATTTCCACGTCATTTCAACCCCAAAAATATGTGTGATTGAATCAATGTGGTGAAAACAAGTTAGATTTGAAAAGAAATCTAAATCCAATGACATTTTGAAATGTTTTTCTGATTTGACATTGAATTCAGGTTAGTTGACAACTCAACCAAATGTAAATCAAAACTAGACGTTGAACTGACGTCTGTGCCCAGTGGGACTGTTATCCCCCAGGAGAACCAGGCGGAGGACTCCATTTGGAAGGGTACTGTCAACACTTGGGCCATTATCTTACATCCGGTAGCGTCTCTCCTACACTCGTCCCTCAACCAGAGCAAGCGGAATCCTCGAGCTATCTGACGTAAGACAATGAATACACTGTGGCTGCATTCCAAACTGTTGCCTTTCCTCTGGCCTCGGCCATTGATGAATAAACATTGCACACCTGAAAGGAGGAACCTGTGTAGGTAACCAACATCTGGTAATGGTTCTACCTCCTAGACTCTAAGTGGAGCTTCCTCCATATGACTATAAGCCATTTAGTCTTTGAGAGGTTGTCATTTTACTGGTGTGCCAATGAGAAGCCCACAAGCTTAAAGTTGGTCATGTTTGGTGAAGTTTGGTAAGCCAGGACAGCAGACGTTTGTTCATGTTGGTTAAAAATCTAGCCTTTGTATTGTGTTATGTTACAGTGTTTAGAGGGCCAGTGAGTGGAGCGGTCACTCAGACAGAGGGTGACCCAGCTGAGCGACCTGGATCATGGCATGAAGGGGTGGGTGGTTAGGCCAGAGGTCTATGTGTGTTCGACGGTAGTAGGGCCAGGGACCAAGACACTTACTGGCAGTCTGTGTGTGTTGGACGGTTGTAGGGCCAGGGACCAAGACACTTACTGGCAGTCTGTGTGTGTTGGACGGTTGTAGGGCCAGGGACCAAGACACTTACTGGCAGTCTGTGTGTGTTGGACGGTTGTAGGGCCAGGGACCAAGACACTTACTGGCAGTCTGCGTGTGTTGGACGGTTGTAGGGCCAGGGACCAAGACACTTACTGTCAGTCTGCGTGTGTTGGACGGTAGTAGGGCCAGGGACCAAGACACTTACTGGCAGTCTGCGTGTGTTGGACGGTTGTAGGGCCAGGGACCAAGACACTTACTGGCAGTCTGTGTGTGTTGAACGGTTGTAGGGCCAGGGACCAAGACACTTACTGGCAATCTGTGTGTGTTGGACGGTTGTAGGGCCAGGGACCAAGACACTTACTGGCAGTCTGCGTGTGTTGGACGGTTGTAGGGCCAGGGACCAAGACACTTACTGGCAGTCTGTGTGTGTTGAACGGTTGTAGGGCCAGGGACCAAGACACTTACTGGCAATCTGTGTGTGTTGGACGGTTGTAGGGCCAGGGACCAAGACACTTACTGGCAGTCTGTGTGTGTTGGACGGTAGTAGAAAACAGGCACCTTCTGTTCATATTTGGCTTTAGCAGCATTGTTGCCGTTGGACGCCATGAACTACAATCACAGAGAGAAAGAGATGTTTCATGAGCTGGGTTTCATTCACACACACACTCATGCATACATGCACATATACACTGTGCTGGCATGCACACATGATCAATACCAAACCTTGACACCTCCCCCTTATCTCTAACCTCCCACCCCCTTATCTCTAACCTCCCACCCCTTTTCCTCTCATTCTGCCTTCCTTTAGTTCATTTAGTCTCCATCTCCCTTCTTTCCCTTCCTCCGTCAATTACCTGCCAGAATTAGAGCTGAGAGGCTGCCCACATCTGCCTGCATTACTCCATGGGTCCTGCAGGACAGACTCACCTCTACCTCTGCATTACTCCATGGGTCCTGCAGGACAGACTCACCTCTACCTCTGCATCACTCCATGGGTCCAACAGGACAGACTCACCTCTACCTCTGCATCACTCCATGGGTCCAACAGGACAGACTCACCTCTACCTCTGCATTACTCCATGGATCCAACAGGACAGACTCACCTCTACCTCTGCATCACTCCATGGGTCCAACAGGACAGACTCACCTCTACCTCTGCATCACTCCATGGGTCCAACAGGACAGACTCACCTCTACCTCTGCATTACTCCATGGATCCAACAGGACAGACTCACCTCTACCTCTGCATTACTCCATGGGTCCTGCAGGACAGACTCACCTCTACCTCTGCATCACTCCATGGGTCCAGCAGGACAGACTCACCTCTACCTCTGCATCACTCCATGGGTCCAACAGGACAGACTCACCTCTACCTCTGCATTACTCCATGGATCCAACAGGACAGACTCACCTCTACCTCTGCATCACTCCATGGGTCCAACAGGACAGACTCACCTCTACCTCTGCATTACTCCATGGGTCCTGCAGGACAGACTCACCTCTACCTCTGCATCACTCCATGGGTCCAACAGGACAGACTCACCTCTACCTCTGCATCACTCCATGGGTCCAACAGGACAGACTCACCTCTACCTCTGCATTACTCCATGGATCCAACAGGACAGACTCACCTCTACCTCTGCATCACTCCATGGGTCCAACAGGACAGACTCACCTCTACCTCTGCATTACTCCATGGGTCCTGCAGGACAGACTCACCTCTACCTCTGCATCACTCCATGGGTCCAACAGGACAGACTCACCTCTACCTCTGCATCACTCCATGGGTCCAACAGGACAGACTCACCTCTACCTCTGCATTACTCCATGGATCCAACAGGACAGACTCACCTCTACCTCTGCATCACTCCATGGGTCCAACAGGACAGACTCACCTCTACCTCTGCATTACTCCATGGATCCAACAGGACAGACTCACCTCTACCTCTGCATCACTCCATGGGTCCAACAGGACAGACTCACCTCTACCTCTGCATTACTCCATGGATCCAACAGGACAGACTCACCTCTACCTCTGCATCACTCCATGGGTCCAACAGGACAGACTCACCTCTACCTCTGCATCACTCCATGGGTCCAGCAGGACAGACTCACCTCTACCTCTGCATTACTCCATGGGTCCTGCAGGACAGACTCACCTCTACCTCTGCATCACTCCATGGATCCAACAGGACAGACTCACCTCTACCTCTGCATCACTCCATGGGTCCAGCAGGACAGACTTGACTTTGCTGATCTGGGAGATGTTTCTATGGAGACCCGAGCAGCTCTGACACACAAACACACCCAGGGTGTAGGACGCCCATTTAGGGTCTGAAAAACACACACACACACACACACACACACACACACACACAGAGAGAGAGAGAGAAGACATGCATACACACACACAGGAAACACCCTTAGCAACAATGACAGTACCACACCGACAGCAACAATGACAGTACTACACATGAGGAAGTTCATTTCAAGGCTGCCTCAGACTAACAGAGACAGAACAGGCCACTACTACCATGACATGGTTAACACAGACCTCTAGACTGATATCTTTAAGGTCCAAAGCAGGCGTATTTATTTCAATATCATAGCATTTCTGGGGAACTATTAAGTACCTTACTGTAATTGTTTTCAATTAAAATCGTCAAAAGGAACCAAAATAGCTTGTTAACAAAGAGCAATTTCATAAGCAAGAGTTTTGCTAGGACTGTCTGGGAGTGGTCTGAGTGGAGAGGGGAAAACGAACTGTTATTGGCAGAGGTTTGAAACTCTCTTTCTTATTGGTCTAACTAATTGTGATGTCACCAGGCAGGCCAAAACTCCATCCCACCAAAACCTCCTAAAATTTCAGCTGGTCTTTTCAAACAGCTCTAACACTAAAAGGGCATTATCATCATTTTAATTGAAGTATTATCTACACTATCTTCATAGTAAAGAAATAAGTACAGCACTGCTACAAGAAGACACATTTATTGGTTGAGAAGATAATATGTTGAAAGCTTGAGATTTGTTGAATAAATTGTTACTTTCATACAGGGAAGGGAGTGTGGTTCTCCTATCTGTCTGATAATTGTGGGGGAAGGGGGGGAACAGGAGGGGGGGTGGAGTCTATCAGAAACCACGGAGTCTCACCTTGAGTCATCGTTATGGGGTAGCGTTTCCCACAGACACTATATGTGGCTCAACGCTGCTCCTGACATAGACACCAGAAACAAACAGTTTGGGAGGTCTCCCTGAATATATCTACTGATCTCTTATGCCTGCTATTGACAGAGGAGTATGAAGGGAACACATATCTATCCTTTCTGGGATGAATAACATATTGATATGCCAAGGCAATTGTACAACAATAGAAGTGTTTCTCGCTAGGACCAGATGTGAATCTATTGCTTCATACAGAGTATTTAGTGACCTCAATCAACAAAACCTGCAACCTGCACCTTTACCACCATCAGTATTTCACTGCCTCGTCTACAGACAGACAGACAGACAGACAGACAGACAGAGGGAATCTATAGAGCCCTATGACCCCCTGGAAGGCATACTGCTCTGCTGTAACAAGATATGGTATAACTTCCTGTAAGTATTTTTCCTAAAAAGACTCTGATGTGGCTCAGTATGTTTGCATGAAATGCAGCTTTAATACAAGGGAGCCAAGAAAGAGTGATGTGAAGCACATTCTAGTGTCATTCTAGGCCTTTAGGGCCTATATTCTGTTTTACAGCCTGTCCCCAACATCAGCACAGGTCGCAGTAAGTTCAACCTAAACTGGAAAAGGCAGAGCCTGTGGTCAAAACATGACGAAAGCAACAGAAGACTAGAAGAATGTGGTATATGTAATTTCCTGCATGAGCTCTCTAGCTATGCCTAAGTACATTGTTTGTAGACTGTATGTCTGATCAGCATTGTTGTGTGAGATGCTTTTATTCTGTTTTGGTTTCAGTGGCTGCTGTTTATGACTGGGCCATAGAACTAGTGCAAGTCGTTTTCTATGGAGGATGCAGTCATTGTATATAACTCATGTAACTCAGCCAAACAGCACACCAGGGTATAACCATTAGAGACATTGATATCCTTAAGTAGCCTGCCACTGCTCTGTTGCACGTAGATATACATCTACTAATTAAAGGGATAGTGGGGGATATACAGTACATCTCCCAATTAAAGGGATAGTGCAAGATGATCATAACCCTGCAAAAAAGATGAGTCACACAGTGAGTAGATTTATGTCTATGGTAAATTCCACAGAGAGAGGGAGGGTGGGGGATGGTAAAAATATTGAGAGATAGCAGAGGAACAACTGACAAGAGACAGATGGGGAAAAGAAAATGGAGAAGGCATTAAGTTAAAGTGAGAGAAAGAGAGACACAGAGAGAGAAAGAGAGAGAGAGAGACAGAGAGAGAGAGATACAGAGAGAGATACAGAGAGATACAGAGAAAGAGAGAGAGAGCAAGAGAGAGACAGCGAGAGATAGACAGAGAGAGAGAGAAAGAGAGAGAGAGCAAGAGAGAGACAGAGAAAGAGAGAGATAGCGAGAGAGAGCGAGAGACAGAGAGAGAGAGAGAGAGAGAGACCTTCATGGTTGTGAGGTCTGGGGTCTGCTCACCAACCAAAAATTCACAAAATGGGACAAACACCAAATTGAGACTCTGCATGCAGAATCCTGAAAAAATATCCTCAGTGTACAACGTAGAACACCAAATAATGCATGCAGAGGCGATACCCGCTACTGATCAAAATCCAGAAAAGAGACGTTAAATTCTATAACCACCTAAAAGGAAGTGATTCCCAAACCTTCCATAACAAAGCCATCACCTACAGAGAGATGAACCTGGAGAAGAGTCCCCTAAGCAAGCTGGTCCTGGGGCTCTGTTCACAAACACAAACACACCCTACAGAGCCCCAGGATAGCAACACAATTAGACCCAACCAAATCACGAGAAAACAAAAATATAATTACTTGACACACAACTAGAATGCTATTTGGCTCTAAACAGACCGTACACAGTGGCAGAATACCTGACCACTGTGACTGACACAAAATTAAGGAAATCTTTGACTATGTACAGACTCAGTGAGGATAGCCTTGCTATTGAGAAAGGCCACTGAAGGCAGACCTGGCTCTCAAGAGAAGACAGGCTATATACACACTGCCCATAAAGTGAGGTAGAAACTGCCAAATGTATGACCTTATTAGAGACACATATTCCCTCAGATTACACAGACCCACAAAGAATTTGAAAACAAGTCCAATTTTGATAAACTCCCATATCTATTGGGTGAAATACCACGGTGTGCCATCCCAGCAGAAAGATTTGTGACCTGTTGCCACAAGAAAAGGGCAACCAGTGAAGAACAAACACCATTGTGTCACGACTTTAACCAAAGTCGGCTCCTCTCCTTGTTCGGGCGGCGTTCGGCGGTCGACGTCACCGGCCTTCTAGCCATCGCCGCTCCATTTTTCATTGTTCCATTTGTTTTGTCTTGTTCCCCGCACACCTGGTTTACATTCCCTAATCACATTGTATGTATATATTCCTCTGTTGTTTTTGTTACATGTTCAGTGTGCCGCGCCAGGCTGGTTGTTTCCCCCCTGGGTATTCTCCCATAGGAGGTTGGATTATTGCGTTTGTTTTGTGACGCTATTTTGCGCTTTTCTCTTTTGCTTTTTGGCTGGAGGTTTGATGCTGTTGTGTCCGTTTGTTGTGTTTCTGCCCAAATAAAGTCTGATCACAACTCTCTGCTCTCCTGCACCTGACTTCAACACCAGTAGCGCAAACGCTGACACATTGTAAATACAACCCATATTTATGTTTATTTATTTTACCTTTTGTACTTTAACCCTTTGCACATCATTACAACACTGTATATAGACATAATATGACATTTGAAATGTCTTTATTCTTTTGGAACTTTTGGAAGTGTAATGTTTACTGTTATTTTTTTATTGTTTATTTCACTTTTGTTTATTATCTATTTCACTGCTTTGGCAATGGAAACATGTTTCCCGTGCCAATAGAGCCCTTACATTGAATTTGAATTGAGAGAGAGGCAGAGAGAGTGAGTGAGAGAAAGAGAGAGATACAGAGAGAAAGAGAGACAGAGAAAGAGAGACAGACAGACACACACAGAGAGAGAGAGGCCATAAAGAGAGGCATTGTCTGTTAGACCTTCCAACCTTCACATCTTCCTGTTATTAAATTATTTTTTGACTTCTCACGCTTGATTACTGTTGTTACTGATTGTCCTGTTTGTGGCAATCTTGAAATATTATGTTTAATTATGTTTTTATTGATATTGTTAATTAATCATTTCCAAAGTACTATTTGGCAATATGTACATTGATATGTCATGCCAATAAAGCAATAGAACATTGAGAGAGAAAGAGAGAGAAAGCAGTGTGATGACAGAATCTACTTGGCATGGTTCCAAATGATATTGCACATTTACAGTTTACAATTATGAGTGTACAGTATGACATGGTTTATCTCAACTAACCATCTCTTCTCTCAATTACAGAAAGTAATGGCACAAACCCATACAATACACTCAGTACACCAGCCATGCTGTGAGATCAGACAGACAGACAGACAGACAGACAGACAGACAGACAGACAGACAGACAGAATGAAGTGAGTTTAAAAAAGAAACTGACACTGCAGGCAATGTTTTCAGTATCAGTTTGCTCATACTAACAGCTTTAACGAAATACACATAGGCCGTTTAGAGAGACATTTACTTAGCCAACAATGGGTGACTGACACTTTCGCATGTGTCCCAGAATTTCCAAATGAGAAGCTATCTGTTGTATCTTTTGTTTAAAATCTAGTAAAAATAACACTGACATCATCCCTGATCCCAACCACTCAAAACGATGGAAGAATGAAATTAATAAAGGAGAGATACAACCCAAGAGGCCTTCACAGTCCCTATACTGACCAGATACTGCTACTAGCAGAGAAACATCGGAATCAATTCTACCTTGTAGATACTGTATTTCTTTCAAAAGCCAAGCAGGACAAGACATAACTGTGAACTCTGTGACCTCGGCACCAGAGATGAGCTCATAGGTGAGTCACCATGGGAACGTGTGGGTGTGCTCAGCACTCAGCCTTGGGTTATGCTCATTAGGGCATGTAACAAAAAAAATGCTTTACATTATGCAACGGAGCAAAATAAATTGAGCTTCTTATTGGACAATTCCAGGCAATCTGTCCCTGTTTCAGTCTGTTTTTCTTCCATTTGGTGCCTAATGAACACAACCCTGGAGTATCTATGTCTCCATGCAGAGCAGACTGGCTCCACAGGCTAAACTGGCCCTCTGATCCGCATCATTGATAGCACAGCACTCCTGATGAAATATTAGTGTCTCTTGGCATTGGCCTTATGAAATAGCAGGTGGCATTTGCAGGATTTAAAAGATTACAGTGTTCTACTACCTGATGAGGCCCATGAAAAAGATAAAACAGCACTTTACAGTTAAGTATGACATACTGTGTCTCGTCCTCTCATATCACTGACATCTTGTAAGAACGGGAAGCTATATTCCAAATTTGCTTATCAAATCAAATTGTATTGATCACATACACATGGTGAGCAGATGTTATTGCTAGTGTAGCGAAATGCTTGTGGGACTAGAAGCGAGGCAGCCATCTCAAACAAAACACATTGCAGGTCCTCTTACATTCTCCCAAGAAACACTTGATACGGAAGAAGGAGGCAGCCAGACTTCCTGAGGAATCTAAATGATCCATAAGGAGAGTTAAATGATTTAATGATGGAAAATAGTAGATTTTATGTTGACTGGATCCTCTTAAGTCTTTTCAAAATCCAGGCAGTTGCTATTCATTGGACATATGAATTACTATGCTGAAAATAAATATCACTATTTGACTTCGAGCCTTGACTTGTATAGCATTTGCATAGATCAAGGTTAATGGCAGGGCACGTCCACTTGAATGAGTCATAGCATTAAGAAATCATAAATAATCTGTAACGTACTTCCTGGTCAGTGGACACAATAAGCTTATGGAGACTGTATTACAACCCCAGATTATGATTAGATGCAGGTCTCACTCTGTTGAGGTAGATAAAGCTATAGACTGGCATTGGTCAGATGGACAGTGTGCCAGGGAGAGAGAGAGAGAGAGCCTGGGGAACACACTCAGGGAATTAAGCCTAAATCCCAAAATATGATGTTATTCTGTCAGTCAGCCTGTCTGTCTGTCTGCCTGTCACTCGCTCAAGTTTCCAGTCTCTTGCTCTCTCGATCTCAATCTCTCTCTCTCTGATACAAACATTTAAATCTTCACCAGATTTCACTCTATTGTTATGCAATGACACCAGTTTGACTTCACTGGAGTGTAAACAGACACTGATAACTCTGATAACTGAAAACAACTGGGCACTACAGTAGCCTACTGTACTTGCATGACAGCATCTCAGATTTACATACAGAATAATACGAAATCCTCTGAGACCAGGCTGTGCAGTGAACATGATCGCTAGAGTCTCCAATCACCCAAATCAAAACACATGTACACCATCAAGACAGATTATTCCTATATTGACCTACCCGCAACTTGATGGTATATGGTCTGTGATTAACTATCCATTGTCTAATGCGAGAGTGTAGCACTGCTTGCGTGATGAAACGCAACGACCTTGTTCATAGCCTACCTGTCTGGAGGATCGCGCGCTCCACCTGACCTGACATACTTGAGACATTGATGCGACCATAGTAGCCTAGACTGTACCTGCAGCTCCGCAATCCACGCAGCTCCCGTTCCCCGGTCTCTCCAACAGCTTTATTATAAGCTGTTTATTCCTTTCTTGATTCATAGCCATGTTGGGAATGTATTTTCCAATTAAAGTAATTGATCGAATCCAAAACCTCGAAAGTGAAGGCTGACTGACGGCTGTTCTAGCGGAGTTAAATAATATCCACTGTAGTTGTCACTCACTGGACACCGGGGGCAGTGATGTGATGAAAACACGATCACATCTGAGACAAGAGAAACAGTGTCCACGTCGCAATAATTATTATGAAAACATATATCCAACGAAATGTACAGCTGAATATTCCGTGTGAATTCCACCCTACTCTTACTCCCAGTTCCTGCTCTCTATACACCAGTGTTCTCTATCTCTCTCTCTTTCTCGCTCGCTCGCTCGCTCTCTCTCAAAAGTGAGACCTCAAGCGGACATTCAGTTCTTGAAAACATTTTCCAATACAAATAATTGCCCTTCCGTTTTGCTTCATCTTAATCGATAACTTTATTGATTCTCTGTAGCTCAGGCTGGTTGAAATGTCATGTTAGCAAATACGGGCATTTACCTGTTCTGGAATGTTTAGTGAAAAGTATAATGGAATTTGTGCAACCAACTGACTCAAATGTATATTCGGTGGAAAAAGACGAATCAGTAGGTGCCCATTCACATCACTTGGAGCGTGGAGTGGAGCATCAGTCACATACTGCACGTGTACTACATTATTTATGGTTCCGCTCCCTCCACCTTTCCTTCAGATGAAGAATATTGAACACTAGGGGGCGGTAGAGCTGCATCTTGCGTTTTATTCCCGCTCTCTTGACAACTCACCGGCTCCAGCAATTTCAGTGACATCTCCATTTCAAGAGAATATAGACCTAAATTGACCTAAGCTTTTCCGAGAGGAACATTTTTCTGGAACATGCTTATTCCTGACATTGTGTGGAAAAATGCATGGTTAAGGCCTTTCAAATATTGTATAACAAACTAAGTTAAGGAAGTGCACTTTAAAAATTTACATGAGATATAGCCATGTAATTCTATGATATCCAAATTTGTGGATACTGATCATATCTGTGTTTTCTTGTATTTTTTGTATGTCTGAGTATTTTCTTGTTAATACCTGTGTTTTGTTTTGTTAGACATGGCGAGGCAGGTGGTTAGAGCGTTGGACTAGTAACCGGAAGGTCATAACAAGTAAATCCATGAAAAAAAACAGGTTAATGCTGCAATAAATTTATTTAATATTTACAAAAAAAGTTGAGTCACTCAGTTGATCACGGTGGAAAGAGTATAAAAGTTATGAGGCAGACTATTTAAGACGTACACAGTGCTCCCATTGTCTTATATTATTGACTGATAATGTGTTTACCTGTTACCGGAAGGTTGCAAGTTCAAACCCCCGAGCTGACAAGGTACAAATCTGTCGTTCTGCCCCTGAACAGGCAGTTAACCCACTGTTCCTAGGCTGTCATTGAAAATAAGAATTTGTCCTTAACTGACTTGCCTAGTTAAATAAATAAAAAAACATGTTTAATATAAGTTGATTTTTCTATTAAAAATGTAAATATACAAATGTAGACCAACCATGGATCCACAGAACACTAAAATGGCGAAGATGACTCTTTCTGGTCATGCTCAAGAGTTTTACTGCGCATCATTTTATTCATTTAACCTTTATTTAACCAGGAAACTACTGGAGAAACCTTGTTTGCAAATGGGGCAATAGCTCACCAGGAAATAGTCAAAATTGCATTGAATATTAAAAAATATATATATATATTTTTTGACGTTTGAATGTAGAGTGTGCATTCAGAAGAATTAATACAAGTAGGCAGCAGGCCTATAATAATATTTTTTACCATTCGGCAAACAGTGTTACAAAACCACCTATGGATCCTAGGCAAAGCTAAATGGTCTGTAACCTGATTTAATACTGTGTGCATTTACATGAGAAGTCAGAGTATGCAGGTCGTGTTGTATGCATGTACCTCAATGAAACAGCAACCGTACCTAGGTCCAGGTCCAACTCCGTCTCCTTGGTCGGCCAGCCCAAGCAGATTATTGTGTTCAGTTCTCATCGATGGGGCTGTGGTGGAGAAGGTTGAGAGCTTCAAGTTCCTTGGTGTCCAAATCACCAATAAACTAGAATGGTCTAAACACACCAAGACAGTCGTGAAGAGGGCATGACAAAGCCTATTCCCCCTCAGGAAACTGAAAAGATTTGGCATGGGTCCTCAGACCCTCAAAAGGTTCTACAGCTGCAACATTGAAGCATGACTGGTTCCATCACTGACTGGTTCCATCACTGCCTGGTACGGCAACTACTCGGCCTCCAACCGTAAGGCACTACAGAGGGTAGTGGGTACGGCCCAGTACATCACTGGGGCTAAGCTTCCTTTTTTTAAATTTTTTTTATTTCACCTTTATTTAACCAGGTAGGCTAGTTGAGAACAAGTTCTCATTTGCAACTGCGACCTGGCCAAGATAAGGCATAGCAGTGTGAACAGACAACACAGAGTTACACATGGAGTAAACAATTAACAAGTCAATAACACAGTAGAAAAAAGGGGAGTCTATATACATTGTGTGCAAAGGCATGAGAAGGTAGGCGAATAATTACAATTATGCAGATTAACACTGGAGTGATAAATGATCAGATGGTTATGTACAGGTAGAGATATTGGTGTGCAAAAGAGCAGAAAAATAAATAAATAAAAAAACAGTATGGGGATGAGGTAGGTGAGAAATGGGTGGGCTATTTACCAATAGACTATGTACAGCTGCAGCGATCGGTTAGCTGCTCAGATAGCAGATGTTTGAAGTTGGTGAGGGAGATAAAAGTCTCCAACTTCAGCGATTTTTGCAATTCGTTCCAGTCACAGGCAGCAGAGAACTGGAACGAAAGGCGGCCAAATGAGGTGTTGGCTTTAGGGATGATCAGTGAGATACACCTGCTGGAGCGCGTGCTACGGATGGGTGTTGCCATCGTAACCAGTGAACTGAGATAAGGCGGAGCTTTACCTAGCATGGACTTGTAGATGACCTGGAGCCAGTGGGTCTGGCGACGAATATGTAGCGAGGGCCAGCCGACTAGAGCATACAAGTCGCAGTGATGGGTGGTATAAGGTGCTTTAGTGACAAAACGGATGGCACTGTGATAAACTGCATCCAGTTTGCTGAGTAGAGTGTTGGAAGCAATTTTGTAGATGACATCGCCGAAGTCGAGGATCGGTAGGATAGTCAGTTTTACTAGGGTAAGTTTGGCGGCGTGAGTGAAGGAGGCTTTGTTGCGGAATAGAAAGCCGACTCTTGATTTGATTTTCGATTGGAGATGTTTGATATGGGTCTGGAAGGAGAGTTTAGAGTCTAGCCAGACACCTAGGTACTTATAGATGTCCACATATTCAAGGTCGGAACCATCCAGGGTGGTGATGCTGGTCAGGCGTGCGGGTGCAGGCAACGAACGGTTGAAAAGCATGCATTTGGTTTTACTAGCGTTTAAGAGCAGTTGGAGGCCACGGAAGGAGTGCTGTATGGCATTGAAGCTCGTTTGGAGGTTAGATAGCACAGTGTCCAAGGACGGGCCGGAAGTATATAGAATGGTGTCGTCTGCGTAGAGGTGGATCAGGGAATCGCCCGCAGCATGAGAAACATCATTGATATATACAGAGAAAAGAGTCGGCCCGAGAATTGAACCCTGTGGCACCCCCATAGAGACTGCCAGAGGACCGGACAGCATGCCCTCCGATTTGACACACTGAACTCTGTCTGCAAAGTAATTGGTGAACCATTTCCTGCCATCCTGGACCTCTACACCAGGCGGTGTCAGAGGAGGGCCCTAAAAATGGTCAAAGACCCCAGCCACCCCAGTCATAGACTGTTCTCTCTGCTATCGCAGGCGGTACCAGAGCGCCAAGTCTAGGTCCAAAAGGCTTCTCAACAGCTTTTACCCCCAAGCCATAAGACTCCTGAACAGGTAATCAAATGGCTACCCGGACTATTTGCATTGTGTCCCGCCACCCCCCAACCCCTCTTTTACACTGCTGCTACTCTCTCTTTCTCATCTATGCATAGTCACTTTAACTATACATTCATGTACATATTACCTCAATTAGCCCGACTAACCGGTGCCCCCACACATTGGCTACCTGGACTATCTGCATTGTGTCCCGCCACCCACCACCCACCACCCTCCACCCACCAACCCCTCTTTTATGCTGATGCTGCTCTCTGTTTATCATCTATGCATAGTCACTTTAACAATACCTATATGTACATATTACCTCAATTAGCCCGACTAACCGGCGCCCCCGCACGTTGAGTCTGTACCGGTACCACCAGTATATAGCCTCACTACTGTTATTTTCACTGTCATTTTACTGTTTTTTTATTTCTTTACTTGTCTATTGTTAACCTAATACCTATTTTTTTATAAAAATAATTACTGTTGGTTAGGGCTTGTAAGTAAACATTTCACATTTCACTGTAAGGTCTACACCTATTGTATACTCAGCCAGAAGGCTGAAACTTGGCCGCAAGTGGATCTTCCAGCAAGACAATAACCCCAAGCACACATCAAAATCCACAAAGGAAATAGTTAACTGACCATAAAATCTACATTTTGCAATAGACATCTCAGTCTCCGGACTTGAACCTCATTGAAAACCTGTGGTCTGAATTGAAGAGTGCAGTCCATAAGTACAGACAAATTATATCAAGGATCTGTTAACGATTCTGAATGGAGGAATGGTCTAAGATCCCTCCCGATGTGTTCTTCAATCTCATAAAACATTCTAGAAAAAGGCTCAACGTTGTTATCCTAGCATGGGGAGGGTGCTGGAGTATTGAAAACAGGGGATCCAATCATTGCTATCCTTTTGAGATTTCTTTTATTACTTGTTTAACAAAATCTCTTTCTCTGAGCAAATTTGTTAATATAAAATGTTTTTGTTTTTTAAAATGTTGAGCATACAATATAGCTCAGTATTTGTATTTGTTTTTATACAGTATTTTTTGCTCATCTTTATCAAAGGATCCAATAATTTTGGGCACCACACAAAAAATGTACTACAAAAGGCCCCAAACCAAAACATTCAATCCAAAACCAAAGGCCCACATGCACCTGAAACTCCAGCAGCCTCACAGCTCTGAGAACTGGCACACTGACTGATCACCTGCACCTGTGCATAATCAAGAATTCCTGGCAGAGCACAGCACCTGACCAGTTGGTGCTGCCACCTGGCGATTGATTGTGGAAGTGGTAGTGTAGTGTCATGCAACTTATAACTAAACTACCTAACCTATTCCATCACAGCATGTGTGTCTAGCTAGCCAATAAACTTAGGGTGGCATATAGACTTACAGAATCCACTGAAATTATGATTACATTTATATTAAAGTACTTGAGTGTTTGTAAACTAATAATATTGCTATTTTCGACAGAAGGAAGGGTCGACACTATCTGGCCAAGTTGCAAAGTCAAAGCGACTAACCACGTGTGTGAATAAAAATATGAATTACAAGCAGTTTATGAAAACATTTTCAGGGGCAACATTAACCAGCAGCCATCGAGTAAACCTTGCACCAGGGACATTAGGGATGTAATTATTATCCCGATTCTGTTGCAAAACGTTTTGTCTGTTGCAAAACATTTTGCAACAGAAACCGTTTACTCCAAAAGGAAAACACAAACGATTTTATTGGACAAATCCAGGTAGGCTCCTCCCCGCTTCGTTACATTTGCTCTGTTTTCTTTTGTTCAGTTCTTATTTAAGAATAAACCCAGTTTCATCAGCTCTGTACTGCTCTGTGTTTTAATTTTACACCAGCAGATGGCAGTATCTTCCCCACTTGGTATCTCTCCAAATTCAATATGAGCCCTGTACCAGTAGGTGAGATGAGACTGGCAGTCTAATTCTGGAAGCTTTTTGGACCTAGACTTGGCGGACTGAGCACGCACCCCTGAGAGGCCCCAGTGTTGAGGATCAGAGTGGTGGATGTGTTGTTACCTACCCTTATCATCTGGGGGCGGCCAGTCAGGAAGTCTAGGATCCAGTTGCAGAGGGAGGTGTTTAGTCCCAGGGTCCTTAGCTTAGTGATGAGCTTTGAGGGTACTATGATGTTGAACGCTGAGCTGTAGTCAATGAATAGCATTCTCACATAGGTGTTCCTTTTGTCCAGGTGGGAAAGGGCAGTGTGGAGTGCAATAGATATTGCATCATCTGTGGATCTGCTGGGGCGGTATGCAAATTGGAGGGTGTCCAGGGTTTCTGGGATAATGGTGTTGATGACCAGCCATGACCAGCCTTTCAAAGCACTGTAGTCATTTAGGCAGGTTACCTTAGTGTTCTTGGGCACGGGGACTATGGTGGTCTGCTTGAAACATGTTGGTATGACAGACTCAATCAGGGAAGGTTGAAAATGTCAGTGAAGACACTTGCCAGTTGGTCAGCGCATGCTCGGAGTACACGTTCTGGTAATCCATCTGGCCCAGCGGCCTTGTGAATGTTGACCTGTTTAAAGGTCTTACTCACGTAAGCTACAGAAAGCTTGATCACACAGTCGTCCGGAACTGCTGATGCTCTTATGCATGTTTCAGTGTTGCTTACCTCTATGCGAACATTTAGCTCATCTGGTAGGCTCGTGTCACTGGGCAGCTTGCGACTGTGCTTCCCTGTGTAGTCTGTTATAGTTTGCAAGCCCTGCCACATCCGAAGAGCGTTGGAGCCGGTGTAGTACGATTCAATCTCAGTCCAGTATTGACGCTTTGCCTGTTTGATGGTTCGTCGGAGGGCATAGCAGGATTTCTTATAAGCTTCCGGATTGAGAGACCTGCTCCTTGAAAGCAGCAGCTCTACACTTTAGCTCAGTGTGGATGTTACCTGTTAACCATGGCTTCTGGTTGGGGTATGTATGTAACAGTACAACTTTAGACCGTCCCCTCGCCCAGGGTCCCTGGGCGTGAACCAGGGACCCTCTGCACACATCAACAACTGACACCCACGAAGCATCGTTACCCATCGCTCCACAAAAGCCGCGGCCCTTGTGAAACGTGCAAGGGGCACTACTACTTCAAGGTCTCAGAGCAAGTGACGTCACCGATTGAAACGCTATTTAGCGTTCACCACCGCTAACTATGCTAGCCGTTTCACATCCATTACATGTACGTACAGTCACTATGGGGACGACGTCATCGATGCACTTATTGATGAAGCCAATGACTGATGTGGTGTACTCCTCAATGCCATCGGAAGAATCCCGGAACATATTCCAGTCTGTGCAATTAAACAGTCCTGTAGCTGACCACTTTTTTATTGACCGAGTCACTGGTGCTTCCTGCTTTAGTTTTTGCTTGTAAGCAGGAATCAGGAGGATATAATTATGGTCAGATTTGCCAAATGGAGGGCAAGTGAGAGCTTTGTAGATGTCTCTGTGTGTGTAGTAAAGGTGGTCTATAGTTTTTTCCCTCTGGTTGCACATTTAACATACTGGTAACCCTCTATGGTATGGTGTTTCCCTCAGGCACCAAACCACCTTTTTGGACCTCACACCGCCCCTATAATTTTTTTAAATAAAATTATATTTTTGGGAACAGAAAAATGTATTGAGATCAGATGCTTCATCGATGAGAATATTAGCAGAATGTGGGCCCAGTTTCACCTACTTCCCTCCTTTCCCATGCACGACTCGACTTCCTCTCACTACCATAGTTGTAAGGGCATGTTTCAGCTTTATAGCCCTGTGACGTGTCTGGGTTACTGTAATAACCCAGACAACAATAACCCAGATACTACTTGTCAGTGAGCACTGCACTAAGGTATGAAGGCGTAACATGCCCAAAATAGCTACTAGCTTTCCGGATCCACGTCAAAATGTCATTTTGCCTATTGATTTAATATCCAACAGAAAAACACAACTGCAGCTGAGTAAGTTAACATGTTAAAATCTGTATGGATGTTACTTCTTCCTTCTCTTCTTTTCTGTGCCCCGCCCTAAAACATTTTAACTCCCAGTCATTAATTTGCTTGGTTTCAGCACCCACGGCAATCATGAGCAGCTCCGTAAGTAGAAATCAATAATACAAATTACAATATGAATCATCTTAATATTACTATTAATACCATGTTAATATTACATTAAGTTGTTAAAGATTCATTTTTCTATTTACAGAGGCAGGTACCACCTAAAAAAAGGTTAGTGTCAATTGGGATCACTTATGATAGTGCAAGATAAATATAGACTAATATATACATCTATACATATATGCTATGATTTTTGCATTTGTGAGATAATTGTAGATATTATTAAAATAGTTAGTTCAGCAAATGTGTTTCCTTATCTTGAAAGCAGTCTATGGACAAGGGCAGACTGCAATCTACACTTTTATTTCATTAACTAGCCACTTACAACTAATGCTAATAAGCATTTTAGGACCCAAAAATAAAAGCTCTCCCTTTACCCCTTTCCGTATGTTTTAAATGTCATGTCCAGATCATCTCTTAAATTGATTGTCACTCAATGACTTGGTTTTACATTATTTTGCAATGATTATGGCATGATTTAATGGGATACTAGGCATTTTGGCAATGAGGCCCTTTATCTACTTCCCCAGAGTCAGATGAACTTGGAGATATAGTGTTTATGTCTCTGTGTCCATCTAGTATGAAGGAAGTTAGAGGTTGTTTCGCCAACTGGAAGTCTATGGGTATCGACTAGCATGGTAGTCGATACCCATGAGAGGTTGACTTGAAAGTAGTGCCAACTGTCATTTGTTAGCAGTGGCTAGTTAATGGAAACCAAATTGTGGATTACAGTTAGTTCTTATTCACATATTGCATTCAAGCTAAGAAAACAAACTATCTAAAAATGTAATTACGCTGAACAATCCCTTTAAGGTGTTCAGAAGTAGTTAACATTCAGATTTATTTCCAGAGTAAAAAGCACATTTTTTAGGTTACTGTGCTGTAGAATTTAGTATTTCATTTGTGTTAAGCTGTTTTTCAAATTATTGTAATAAAGTTCAATTGTTAATTACCTAGTGTCGTAGTTGATCAGAGTTGTTAAATTGCTTAACTAGTGAAATTGCACAACTATAACAAACAATGCCAATTTGTGTGCTGAAGAGAACAAAGAAGACAGTGTAAAATAAAGAAACACAACTTACCTTCTCATTATGAGGGCAAATGGGATAACAGCTCAAACGGAGTAGGGCTGCTTGAATTGGGTTTGAACAGCATTTAAAATACAATCATTACTTACTGTACGTGATCTTTATTAAACTTTACAATACCACTTTTAAGGGAACCAACAACTACATATACGAAACGGAGGATAATAAATGGAGAAAGCTTAAAGTCATCAGGAACAGCATTTATTGGACAGGTTATAAAGTTATGGAATAGTCCCCTGTGCGTGGGAGTTGACAGAATAGAAGATTACGTGGAAAAGGTACACATCGCCTAATTAAATACACTAATCAAACGCCTAAAATACATTCTCACACATTTAGCACATTTTTGGTTTACTATACATTTCATCAGGTTACAAATTAATTGTTTCCAGAACAAACCATTATTAATTGATCTTGTTATGTTATACATTGTTCATTAATTATGTTATTAATTATTAATGTCTGTTAAAAGTTGCTTCACAGCATCTTTTTCTTAGGTCACATTCATGAGGTCGGTCTTCTTCCAAATGACTTCTTTGAGTCTCAAGCGGTGAAGGACGAATTAGAAACAAGATTTCAAATGGCATTCCACAATTACATGTCTCCACCCCGTCAGACTCCATTTTCCATTCTTCTGACTTTGGTAAGTGTGTAAATGGAATGTACAGTTGAAGTCGGGAGTTTACATACACTTAGGTTGGAGTCATTAAAACTCGTTTTTCAACCACTCCATAAATTTGTTGTTAACAAACTATAGTTTTGGCAAGTCGGTTAGGACATCTACTGTGTGCATGACACAAGTAATTGTTCCAAACATTGTTTACAGACAGATTATTTAACTTATAATTCACTGTATCACAATTCCAGTGGGTCAGAAGTTTACATACACTAAGTTGACTGTGCCTTTAAACAGCTTGGAAAATTCCAGAAAATTATGTCATGGCTTCAGAAGTGTACCTGTGGATGTATTTCAAGGCCTACCTTCAAACTCAGTGCCTCTTTGCTTGACATCATGGGAAAATCAAAAGAAATCAGCCAAGACCTCCGAAAAAAAATTTGAGACCTCCACAAGTCTGGTTCATCCTTGGGAGCAATTTCCAAATGCCTGAAGGTACCACGTTCATTTGTACAAACAATAGTACGCAAGTATAAACACCATGGGACCACGCAGCCATCATACTGCTCAGGAAGGAGATGCGTTCTGACTCCTAGAGATGAAAGTTATTTGGTGCGAAAAGTGGAAATCAATCCCAGAACAGCAGCAAAGGACCTTGTGAAGATGCTGGAGGAAACAGGTAGAAAAGTATCTATATCCACAGTAAAACAAGTCCAATATTGACATAACCTGAAAGGCCGCTCAGCAAGGAAGAAGCCACTGCTCCAAAACCGCCATAAAAAAGCCAGACTACGGTTTGCAACTGCACATGGGGACAAAGATCGTACTTTTTGGAGAAATGTCCTATGGTCTGATGAAATAAAAATAGAACTGTTTGGCCATAATGACCATTGTTATGTTTGGAGGAAAAAGGGGGAGGCTTGCAAGAAGAACACCATCCCAACCATGAAGCACAGGGGTGGCAGCATCATGTTGTGTGGGTGCTTTGCTGCAGGAGGGACTGGGACTGGCATCATGAGGAGAGAAAGTTATGTGGATATATTGAAGCAACATCTCAAGACATCGGTCAGGAAGTTAAAGCTTGGTCGCAAATGGGTCTTCCAAATGGACAATGACCACAATCTTGCTTGTGGTCAAATGGCTTAAAGACAACAAAGTCAAGGTATTGGAGTAGCCATCACAAAGCCCTGACCTTAATCTCATAGAAAATTTGTGGGCAGAACTGAAAAAAGGTGTGCGAGCAAGGAGGCCTACAAACCTGACTCAGTTACATCAGCTGTCAGGAGGAATGGGCCATAATTCACCCAACTTATTGTGGGAAAGCTTGTGAAGGCTATCCGAAACGTTTGACCCAAGTTAAACAATTTAAAGGCAATGCTACCAAATACTAATTGAGTGTATGTGTATTCCCCACTGGGAATGTGATGAAAGAAATAAAGCTGAAATAAATCATCCTCTTTACTATTACTATGACATTTCACATTCTTAAAATAAAGTGGTGATCCTAACTGACCTAAGACAGGGAATTTTTACCAGGATTAAATGTCAGGAATTGTGAACTGAGTTTAAATGTATTTGGCTACGGTGTATGTAAACTTCCGACTTCAACTGTATTTAACCTGAAGCTTTTGTCCTTGACCAATTTCCACACAAAAAAAATTAGCAATAAACAATGACAATAAAACACATGATATAAAACATGTAATGTCCATGTATCTTATCATTTGTAGAATATTGCATGTTTCATTTCGTTTGTTTTCAGGCTGTCAGGTTTTGTGGTCATGAGGACGAAGATAAAATACAAAAACATCTTCTACGTTTCCTGGAAGCATTGGAATTGCCCCCCAAAATAAAAGGCGAGAGTAACTACACTAACTACTACACTCTGGAGGCTACTGTCATAGCTGTGTGCTACAACGAAACCCCTGGAGCCCTCAGACCAGTGAAGTACTATGGAGCATCCCTGTCCTGCAGAGGGGAGAGAGCAAGGAGAATTATGATCAATCAGTCATGTCTAAACGTGTGGCATGACTATGTGTCTTATGCAGTGTTGTCATTCAGACATGATGAACAGGGAAACGGTATCATCTTCCCTGGCACCGTAAAATGCAGAGCATTCTACAGGAATCACCAGGCCAATCGTTATGAAGACCGAAGGCCGTGCAATAACTGTGGGGATCTTTTCTCTCTCGCAAACCCTGAGACGGACAGAAATGACTTTCCCTACGGAAACTGTGCCGAAACGGAGTGCCTGAGTAAACTTATTTTCAAAGATAAGGATGTCAGGAGCAATATGATTTTGGGAATCTCCTACACAAGGGAAAACCTGAGAGGTCTTAAAGAAAAGGCAGCAAAAGCTTTGGAACAGAGTCTTATGGCATAGGTCTACTTAGCACCTCTGAACAGTGTGCATTTGGCCGTCATTTTCAAACCAACTGCAAACTGTGACTGTGTAAACTTCTATTATGTGATCAGGATGTCTGCAGCAATATGAGTTTTGTACACTACACAAGAGAAAATGTCTTAGAAAAATGACAGAAAATGATTTTGAACATTTAGGTTTTGTTTCACACAGGTTTTATACGTGGTGTTTTTGCTGTGTTTGACTTGGAAGTTTCCTCTGAAACTACAAGAACAATGGTGTTCTTTAATCACTCAACTGTGATTAAGGCAACTGTGCCAGAGTCATAATGCACAAGTAAATGGTTTCTGTCACTGAGAGTTGTGAATTACAGCTCGGACAAACAATACAATTATTACCACTAATAAATAACAGACATAAAAAGCAGCCACCTTGGGAATACAGTTGTTTTACTTTTGGTTTGGTCTTTGTGTTTGGTTGTTTACTTTTTATTTATTTATTTTGGGGGATGTTTAATTGTAATAAGCTATCAACTTTGACCCTTGTCAAATAGTCTGCCATGTGCTTTGTGTCACAGTGGAAAATGAATGAAATGAAAATGAACACATTTCTGATGTGACAGGAAACTGCAGAAAGGGTGTGACACTGAACTTGTTTGAATGTATTCAGTGAAACCCCAGCTAAAAGAGTGGACTAAAACAGACAGCACCATGAATATCTAACATTGTGCTTCTTTATGACACAAACTTATCTTGTAAATATTTTGAATCCATCAATAAATGAGAATTGTTAAAAGTTGGTTGGATGTTTTAGTTTCCTTCCCGTTTTCTGTTATAACTTGGACCAGATCTCTCTGGCAAAATACATTTGATCTCAAAGTGAAATAAAACCGGTTTTGGGGCGAACTCAAACTCCCACCACCAGTAACACCTACTTGGGTGATGCATTACAGCCATGCTGTAACAGAGAGGACTCACTACTCACTCATGTATTTATTGTAGGTTTAAGTGGTCATCTTTACAAGTGAAGAATGGAGGGCCAAGATAAAATGTCAGTGTGAGTTGATCCCTAACAGCAAAAAAAAATAATTGTAGAGTACTCCTACTGTTTCCACAACAAAACAGGAAATGTGGAATGTTTTGATCTGAGGTCAGTTAACCTTAAACCGGTTTTGAGAGGACAGCCTAACACAATCAAGAACATCTCTTCTGTCACTGGTCCAGTTTGTACGTTTCCAGATTTTGAACAGGATAAATGCATGTTAATATTAATGTGTCAGACAGAAACTCAAGGGAAGTTTTGTATCACACATTTTCAGCATATTGGACGATGACTGTATTCATGTTTACCTAATAGTTATTGAGCACTGTGGAACAAATAAATAGACAATATTAACATCAAGTAGAGATGTTTTTGGTTATAAGAGGACATTTCAGATATATTATATTGACTCAAACAAGAGAGAAGATTGAACCAGTTAGACTCGTCTTAAATGTTATGTTATTGTGTCCATTAGGCCACCAGTTAATGTATTTGAAACATAGTTAGTCTAATCAGATAAATGTTTTGTGTTATATCTAGATTGTCTGAGATGCCTCAACCATAGAGGGGAAGGTTTAGGCTAAGGCTTTGTAGTCGGCACTCTACAGCACAGCGATAACAACTGGCAACACCCTCATGTTCTCTCCAGTCTGCTGGAGAAACGAAACCTCAGAGCAACAAGCCTCACGTCCTACAGTTAAACACTAGCAGTAAAACAGTGGTAAAATAATAAAAAGCACAGAGATGAGTGATAAAAGGCTGTGTTTGTGTTTGTTATGGAAGAGGTCCATATGAGGGAATTGATCTTTATTGACTCATCATATGAATGTACCAATATCCTGTAATGTACTGTAATTTCTTTCTAAGACCAAACAGGAAGTAGGAAAATAGCCATTGTGGATTTCCAAAACAAGCGTTTCCATCCATTTATTCTAGGGAAAACCAGGACATAAAGATACATTTAATTGAAACAAATGCAGTACAATAACATGCTTGATTATTGTTATACTGTACAATGCCAAACACATTTGATACCGTTCCTTTTACTCCATTCCATCCATTACACTCCATTCCATCCATTCCACTCCATTCCATCATTACACTCCATTCCAGACATTATTATAAGCCGTCCTCCCCTCAGCAGCCTCCACTGCTTTAGATGTGTTAATGTCAGAGTAGATAGATGTGTTTGCAACTTAGCCTGTTATCTTCCTCCCAGAATATAGGGCAATGACTACCGTAAAATAGATGAAGATCCCCAACATTGGTTAAATGATCTGTTTATCATGACTAGTTCAGTTATCACACATTACTATCAGTAGTAGTTAGTTCTACAGTACCATGAGGACATCTAGTAGGTATTGTGGTGTGGCTCATTTCAAAAGGTGCCCTGAACACAGCAATACAACAGAACAATGCCACACTACAAAAGGATAACTCTAACAAAGATAAAACAACCAAAATAAAACACTACAAGTTACAACTTTCAACATTACAACCACAAATATCTCTTCATTTAAATCAAAATAACTGCAACTTACTGTATATTCAACACACCTAATACTAGACTGTTAAACTGCCCTGGCAGCAACAGGGAATCAAGTTGCAATGAGTTCTGCAGGCAATTCCAAGAAAGGGGGGCATCAAAACTGAAAGAGGATCTACCTAGACTGGTATGAACTAGTAGAACTTGGAGAGTTAACCATCCCTGTGAAACGGGTTTGGTGTCTCATATTTAAACATCTTACCCGGGAAGTGAGGTAGGTTCAAAGCCTTTTCAGCAGAGATTTGTAAACAAGAAGGGAGTAATGAAGCGATCTAGGGGACTTTAGTCAGGACCAGCCGACCTTCTGATACGGGATGCAGTGACGAGTATTAAACCTGTCACCTGTGATAAAGTGAAGTGCTCTATGGTAGACTGCATCCAGAGGTTTTAGAGGGGTGTCTGCTGCACTACTATTTATTTAACTAGACAAGTCAGTTATTCATTTACAATGACGGCCTACCCCGGCCAAACCTGGGTGACGCTGGGCCAATTGAGCACCGCCCTATAGGACTCCCAACCACGGCCGGATGTGATCCAGCCTTCATTTGAACCAGGGACTGAAGTGACACCTCTTGCACTGAGATGCAGTGCCTTAGACTGCTATACCACACAGGAGCCCCTTAATTTTTGCCTTAAGTACCCATCTGTTTTATGTAACCATACCAAACGTAACATATACTAATTTGGGTGTCCCGAACTTACTGTTACTATGATACCAGGCTGGAAGAAAAGGTGTCACTGAACTTATGTAACACAGGACAAATACAGACAGCATGATGAATTATCACATCAGAATTCCTGAAAGTTGGTTGCTTTTAGTTTCCTCCTGCTGCTATATCTTGGACCAGATCTCTCTTGCAAAATACATTTTATCTCAATGAGAGTAAAATAAAGATTAAAAAACAGATTTTGGGGCTTCCCAGCAGTACGGGGGGGCTAAAGTGGGCTTAGCCCGCCTCAGTTCAAAATGTACTGCCCTCAGTTTTAGTTTTATGTCCTATAAAAAAATTGCAAAAAGTGAAAAATGCTTGAATGCCAGGTTGGCGCAAAAACAATCTGTATCTCCGATGAGCTGTGTCTGTACAATGGACAAGGAGCCCCGCGGAGATATGTGTACGGGGGCTATGGCTGAGATTACATATCAGTCCGCTAATGCAGCACTATTAAACCAACTATGGTCGATCTCCGCACCCCCAAATAAATCTAATTAGCATAATGAAAAAATTCCTAATAGAAATCTGTCTGTTTAAGTTAGAGATACCTGTTTTTGCATTGGATGTGTCTCAATCCACCGCATCCGCCTATGTCACACATCCAAATCTGCAGTGAAAGGTGACAGAGCTAAAGCGGTGCTTGTCAGACCATGAGACATCCCAAAAATCGGTCTTCTCACAAAATCATCTGTAGCGTCCGAACGGTTTGGCATACACACTATTATGGAAAGATGAGACTCTCCCGACCACGATGGTATTCTCCATTTTGCTCTACGACCCCCTCAAGAGTCTTAGGACTCATCTGAATTTGTTACAGCCAACCTGTCTCTAGCGTCTGAACAGTGTGGGCTAAACCACACTAATCTGACCCCTCTGGGGAACACGTCGCTTGTCTTGCTCTAGGACGCCCACAGGCCTCACAAGACTCGTCTGATGGTGCCCCGGTATCAGTTGACAAAATGAACAGAGGTACAGTATATACAGTGCTTTCAGAAAGTATTCAGACCCCTTGACTACTTTTCCCACAATTTGTTACATTAAACACTTATTCTAAAATTGATTAAATATTTTTTTCCCAATACATTACCCCATAATGACAAAGCAAAAACAGATTTTTAGAAATGTTTGCAAATGTATTAAAAGTTAAAAACAGAAATACCTTCTATGCATAAGTATTCAGAACCTTTGCTATGAGACTCGAAATTGAGCTAAGGTGCATCCTGTTTCCGTTGATCATCCTTGAGATGGTTCAACAACTTAATTGGAGTCCGCCTGTGGTAAATTAAATTGATTGGAGATGATTTGGAAAGGCACACACCTGTCTACACTGCATTGGGAAAGTATTCAGACCCCTTGACATTTCCACATTTTGTTACATTACAGCCTTATTCTAAAAATGGAATAATAATTTTAAAAATCCTCAACAAACTACACACAATGACACATAATGACAAAGCAAAAAAAGGTTTTTAGAAATGCTTGGGAAAGGGTAACAAAAAATATCTGCAGCATTGAAGGTCCCTCAAGAACACAGTAGCCTCCATAATTCTTAAATGGAAGAAGTTTGGAACCACCAAGACTCTTCCTAAAGATGGCCGCCTGGCCAAAGTGAGCTATCGGGGAGAAGGGACTTGGTCAGGGAGGTGAACAAGAAACCGATGGTCACTCTGACTGAGCTCCAGTGTTTCTCTGTGGAGATGGGAGGACCTTCCAGGAGGACAACGATCTCTGCAGCACTCCATCAATTAGGCCTTTATGGTAGAGTGGCCAGACGGAAGCCACTCCTCAGTAAAAGACACATGACAGCCCGCTTGGAGTTTGCCAAAAGGCACCTAAAGGACTCTCAGGACATGAGAGACAAGATTCTCTGGTCCGATGAAACCAAGATTTAACTCTTTGGACTGAATGCCAAGTGTCACGTCTGGAAGAAACTTGACACCATCCCTACGGTGAAGCATGGTGGTGGAAGTATCATGCTTTGGGGACGTTTTTCAGCGGCAGGGATTGGGAGACTAGTCAGGATTGAGGGAAAGATGAACGAACAGAGCAAAGTATAGAGAGATCCTTGATGAAAACATGCTCCAGAGTACTCAGGACCTCAGGCTGGGGCGAAGGTTCCTCTTCCAACAGGACAACGACCATAAGCACACAGCCAATACAATGCAGGAGTGGCTTTAGGGCAAGTCTCTGAATGTCCTTAAGAGTCAGAGCCCAGACATGAGACAGATCTAACATCTCTGGAGAAACCTGAAAATAGCTGTGCAGTGACGATCCCCATCCAACCTGAGTAGAGCTTGAGAGGATCTGTACGGAAGAATGGGAGAACCTCCCCAAATACAAGTGTGCCAAGCTTGTAGCGTCATACCCAAGAAGATTCAAGGCTGTATTTGCTCCCTAAGGTGCTTCAACAAAGTACTGAGTAAAGGGTCGGAATACTTACGTAAATGTGATATTTTAGTTTGTATAAAAAAATAAATTGCAAAAATCTCAATAAACCTGTTTTTACTTTGTCACTGTGGGGTATTGTGTGTAGATTCATGAGTAAAAAAAATATTTAATACATTTTAGAATAAGGCTGTAATGTAACAAAATGTGGAAAAGGTCAAGGGGTCTGAATACTTTCCGAATGCACTCTTTATTGGCAAAAATAAGGGGTACATAAAAATCTAAATGTTTCCTTAGCTTCCTTATATCTCTCAGATATAGGACAGACACTTCAGAACAAACTTCCTATAGATTCATTGGGGGGACTATCTGTTCTTCCTTGTAGTGAATTTGTTATTCAATGTATGGGCAGTAAATCCAAATAAAATTGTTCATCAAATACATGAGTAAATATTTGTTTATACTTCAACGGGTCTAGATCAAATAGCTAAATTATCCTTGGTGACCTTCTTAAAACAATTCCATTTGGCTTAGTCGAACCCTATTCTGAGCCGACTTCGCATTCGACATCCGCTCAAGAGGGGCATTTGGTTCACACCTGGGAAGCAGCCCAATTAGAAAACGAATGAAATCCCTTTCAACCGATGTAAACTCCTCCCACCGATGTACCGGCCAGGTGAGCTAAAAAAACATTCTCATTGGAACAGAATGAAATGGAGGAGCCACACCCATGCAGAGGAACAACATGTCAGCAACCTGTGAGCGGGCAACGAGCAGCATTTCCAGGCTCGCCCATGGCGTCAAAATCACCTAAACCGTTCTGGAAAACCACATCAACTGCTCTTAAAAAGTCTCTAACTTAGGTTGAAAGTATTAACACAGATAGTACAACATATCCATGCGTATCGTGGTATCCAATGACTTTGTTACGCTGGTATAAGTGGTATTATAAGAATAGTCTAACCTACATTTCTGTCAAATTAAATAAAATTAATATATTGTGGTACACAATAGATGGTTTAAAGGAGAAGTGAGCTGCAACAGTCCCCCAAAATGTTTGTTTTATTGACAACTTAAAAACTGCCTTTCCCTCCACGTCTTTTTCTAAAGTCTAAGAGAAAAAGTGTTACATCTTGCTTCGTAGTCTAAAGGCCACGCCTCAGTCATGAACCTATAATGAAATATGATGCACACAGCATATTGCCTACAGTCATTTTCCAGTGAACTATACTGTCCTCTCAAGCTCTTCCGTGTTCAGTCAAGACGACTTGTCACGCCACTTCTTACGCAACAGCCCTAAAGAAGGAGATCAAACGTTTTTTGTTTTGTTGGTAAATTGCCTTACATTTCTTACAGGCTACATTTGAATCTGGTAAACTATGTTACGATAGACTTGTTTGTAATATAAGTGTTTCAATGAAGGGGTGATAGCCTTCCGGAAATGTATGATGTTTATTTTGTTCTAATTACTATTACCATAAATATTGGTTCTATGGTTCGGTTCCTGAGTAGGCTAATAAAATAAATATATGTCTGCTGAAGAAACGTGTCTTTGGTGAGAAGAAAGTGTTTTATACTTTGGCTTGAGAAATCCATTAGATACATTAGAGAAGTAGCATATGCTGCGTTCATGTGCTATCGGAGTTATTGGAAGTTCTGACTGTGTAGTTTCACTTGAATGACCCTTCACATCAGAATTACAATTCGGGAAACTGTGTGAGCTACCGAAATGCGACCACTGACCTTTTACATTTTCGAACAAAAGATGATAACAATACGTTTTTGACAAGCACAAGATGGGTGCGGCATAAGGTAGCTAGTTTAACCATATTGATCATATTGTAACGAACCTGGGTTTATATCGATGTTAATCAAGCTAGCTAAACGTAATTATAAGCAACGTTAGTTAGCTCATCAAAGTAGCTAAAATCGTATATGTTGAAAAATTGTTCCGATCAAAATGCACATGAATGAAACAAAGTAATATTTCCAACATCGCAGTTAAGAAATAAAACGCTCCGACGACGACTACATAACCGCAGCATTAACCTACGTGGAATTACGATCGCTCCCTCTGCTCACGCGTGCTGAATGCGCTTATAGAAATAGATGACTATAAAAACGTGTCAAACTGATGGGATACAGAAGCTACAATCCTTGCCAAATGAGGAGAGCTTTATCACAACTTCAAAATGGACTGGTTGACTGAAGTAGGGAAATATGTATTCCAGCAATGAGCTGCAGTTTTGGAAGAACTGCGTCATTTTCAGTTTAGGTGACTTTGCGAGTGAACCTAGTATCACAGTCACAAAGTCAGCATTGTCTATATCGTAAATATTAATATAAAAAAGCTTAAGGTTAGGTTTAGGCACAAGGTTAACAATGTGATTAATGTTAGGGTTAAGGGTTAGGTTTAAAATCTGATTTTAGGAAGCGAAATGTAGAAACAGGCAGGGTTTCGGACGTTGTGGCTGTGGTAACTATTGAATACCCTACATTGCGAACCGCTAGTGTCATTTAGAATTGGTTAGCCTTGGCTATGCATATAGACAGCATCCACACTGGGAATATGCAAAAACATTAGTTTATAAAGACAAAGAGCGTATTTTCATCAGAACCACTAAGCCTAGGCCTACTCCCCAAACATATGTCGTGGCCCTAATTCATCCCAATGCAGTGTTCAATGAAAAATTGTTAATACATTTAGATCATTCCAATAATGAACTAAATTGAACGTCTGTATATCGATAAGAAGACAGATTTAGGTTTGTAACCCTGAAAAATATGTGTTTCAACATGCCGAATTGAGACCCGTTTCAAATTACCATTCTTTGTGAATAACTGTTCAGACGCGAGATGCGAATCACTTCGCAGTATTCTGTTCTATTTTAATCTCTTATATTAAATCATGCTTTTACTATACAATATGTGTATTGACTGTGATAAGTGCTCGGGAAATAAGAGCGTCTAAATTAGCAAAACACGGCTATGAAATTGCACAGCCATAGGCTTCTATAAGCAAGCGCCACACTGAGGTTACTACTTTATTGAAGATGTGTTCCAGGATACACTATAACCAGTTGATATTACAGTTTCATTAAATTCATCTTAAATGTGTTTTTTTTTATTGACTGAATTGACCTACATTAAACAATTTAGCTATTAGGATTCCTTACCTGTAATTGTAATGATAAATTGGACATTGTTGACATATTTCCCATTGCAGACATTGTTCTAGAAATAGTACTCAAACAGTACTCAAACAGTAAAAAAAAAAGTCAGGTTTATGCGGAATGCTTAGGTGTATACAACTATTTAATGTAAGCCTATTTCAACTTTATTAGGTGTGTTTCACTCAAATAAAGGATTTATTGGAACGACATTTAAAATTATAATTGTCATGTTGATTTGACCCCAAAATTATTTTGATCTATATTATTCATGAGTGTTGTGTTTATTCATTTTGGTGTGGATTCTTCGAGTTTAAGTGCTTTTTTTTGCCCTACTTGTTCACCAGCATTTGTATTGTTTTCCCAACAGTCATCAGGGAATCATCACATCAATGGGGTAAAGATATTTCAATTTAAAAAATGTAAGAGATGATATATATATATATGAGGCTCCAGGTTATTTACATGGAAATGACGTTGGCCCACACTTTGTTTATTACATTTATTGACTTGCTGAATTTCAATTGTTTAAGAATTTACTCAAGGCATGTCTGGGTTCCTTACCTAATTTTCAAATGTGTATTTCTTGTTGTTTTAGTTAAATTAATTCATAATTCTACAGTTTAATAAAACAAAACGTATTCTGTTTTTATCATTTTATACAGGTTGTTAAAGAAGATAGAGACTGAGTTTCTTCACTGTGAGAAGGAAAAAGAAGGTATCAGACAAATTTCTTTATGTAGTGTATTGTCATCCAATGGCCTTTAAAAGGAAATGTCTGATTCAGCTGACATATGCAGCATTTACCGTGAATGCGATCTCCGTGAACATTGCCTTTAAAAGCCGCATTGCCTGTTACCCGCAATCGGATTGAATCCCGGGTTTAGACAACACTAGACCACATATTTTACACGTTTAATGTTTTTCAATAAATAATTTCCATAAACATTCAAATTTCATGATAGAGAAATTGAATGTCATAAGAAGATAAAGTTGCTTGCTTACTGGTGACTTGTGGCCACTAGGGCCCCTCCTTCACTATATGAAAACAGTGTCTTCATGTTTTATGATTGGTTGTCATTCTATACTATATAAGGCCTGAGGCCGATTCTTTAAAAATCCACCAGGAAATCAAAAAGCTAGCTGATCCCTCTAGATTTCCATTCTTGCGCTGATTCTATTTAGCATTCCCTCCAGAAACGATGTTCAACTTCCTTCAAACTA